>NW_021620935.1:0-105241 GCF_004785775.1 Grammomys surdaster | reverse complement strand
GCTGGGCTGAGCTGGGCTGGGGTGAGCTGAGCTGGGCTGAGCTGAGTTGGGGTGAGCTGAGCTGGGTTAGAGTGAGCTGAGCTGTGCTAAGCTAAGTTGGGTGATCTGAGCAGGATTGAGCTGAGTTGAGCTGGCTGAACAGAACTGGGATGAATTAGGCTAAATGAGCTGGGGTGAGCTGAGCTGGGCTGGGGTAGGTGTGCTGAGCTGAGTTGGTTGATCTGAGCAGGATTGAGCTGAGCTGGAAGGATCTGAATTGGAGTCGCTTAGCTGGGTTCAGCTGACTGGGGTGAGTTGAGCTGGCTGAACAGAGCTGGGGTGAGCTGGAGTGAGCTGTACTCCAGTGAGCTGGGATGAGGTGGGCTGGGAGGAGATCAGCTGAACTGGGCCAGCTGACATGGATCGTGTGAGGCTGAGCTAGGGTGAGCTGGGCCAGCCGATGAGCTAAGCTTGAACGAACAGGCCTGAGCTGGACTCATGTGCTAGTCTCAGCTGGGCTGGATGAGCTGGTGTCGGACGATCTGGACTGAACTGGGCTAGCTGATGGGACGAGCTAGGTTGAACTGGGCTCAGATGAGTTAGGCTGGGCAGGGCTTGGTTGGGGTGGCTTGGGGTGAGCTGGGATCAGCTGGATTTGGGTGAGCTACCATGAACGGGGCAGAGATGGCCCGGGAGAATATGAATTGAGCTGAACTGAGTGCAGCTGGGATAGGATAAACTGGGTTGAGCTAAGAATGAATTTAGCTCCCTGAGTTGTGCTAAACTAAGCTGTGATAAACTGGGCATTATCAGGATTGAGAGGAGCCAGGCTGAACTGTGCTGAAGCTGGCCTGCTGCTGGGCTGGCATAGCTGAGTTCAACTTAGATGAGGGAGGATGAGCTGGGCTGAGCAAGGCTAGCCTGCTTGAGCTGAGATGAACTAACCTAGCCTGAGCTAGACCAGCCTGGGCCGAGTTAAGATCAATGGGGAGTGTATAGGGGTACAGGATAAACTAAGATGAGTTAAGCTAGCTGAGCTAACCTGAGATAAGGTATGGAGACCTGAGCTGAGCCAGAAAGAGGTGTGCTGGCTAACCTTAACTGGGCTGAAATAATTTAACTAGCCTGAGATGGGCAGGTCTAGGATTTAATGAGCCAAACTGGAATGAACTGAACGAGTTTCACCAATCCTGCACCAGTTAGGCTAGGACCTTGTTCTAGGCAGACGGAGTGATACGGTGGAGCTTCAAGATGATTCCATAAGAGTTCCCCTCCCCCATCATAACCCACCTTCCTTCTACCCTATGCCTGACTAGTGTGTAAATCAAAGATTTGTGTGCTGATTGAGAAGCCTGAACCACCTCCCCCCACCACCACCAACGCTGCAGCCACCATCTACCTGTTACTTTGGAATGAGAACAGTTCTCTCAGTCAACGTCTCAGAGGGAAGCAAAGCAGGGCAGGCCCAAGGTTATTTGAGAAACCAGAATCTAGGCCTGTCCGTGAGAGCAGGTGTTCATGCCCCTGGAGCTGGCTGATGATGGCTGAAGGGCCAGATCTACCTACTCTAGAGGTATCTCTCCCTGTCTGTGAAGGCTTCCAAGATCATGTTCCTGCGGCTAGAAGGCAGCTCCACAGCCCTGCTGCAGCTTTGTCCCGTAGACCAGGTTCACCTACTATCATATCTAGCCCTGCCTGCCTTGAGAGCAGCAACACAGAGACAGCAGAGTGTAGAGAGATCTCCTGACTGGCAGGAGGCAAGAGAACAGATTCTTACCCCTCCATTTCTCTTTTATTCCTCTCTGGTCCTCAGAGAGTGAGTCCTCCCCAACTGTCTTCCCCCTCGTCTCCTGCGAGAGCCCCCTGTCCGATGAGAATTTGGTGGCCATGGGCTGCCTGGCCCGGGACTTCCTGCCCAGCTCCGTTTCCTTCTCCTGGAACTACCAGAACAACACTGAAGTCAAACAGGGTGTCAGAACCTTCCCAACACAGAGGACTGGGGAAAAGTACATAGCCACCTCGCAGGTGTTGCTTTCTCCCAAGAATGTCCTTGAAGGTTCAGATGAATACCTGGTATGCAAAATCCTCCATGAAGGCAGAAACAAAGATCTGCACGTGCCCATCCCAGGTAAGAACCAACCCCTCGAAGCAGGGGGCGGGAGGGCAAGGGCCCAGGCCTGGTCCAAAGGGAGCAGTGGGTTGGGGCTTAGGCCAAGCTGAGCTCACACCTTGACCTTTCATTCCAGTTATCACAGAGATGACCCCCAACATAAGCGTGTTCATTCCACCACGAGATGCCTTCTCGGGCCCTGCGCCACGCAAGTCCAAACTCATCTGCGAGGCCACCAACTTCAGTCCCAAACAGATCACAGTGTCCTGGCTACAGGATGGGAAGCTGGTCAAATCCGGCTTCACTACAGATCCGGTGACTGTGGAGGGCAAAGGAGCCAGGCCCCAAACCTACAAGGTCATAAGCACACTGACCATCTCTGAAAGCGACTGGCTGAACCTGAGTGTGTACACCTGCCGCGTGGATCACAGGGGTCTCACCTTCTGGAAGAACGTGTCCTCCACCTGTGCTGCCAGTGAGTGGCCTGTGCTAAGCCCAGTGCCTAGCCCTCCCAGACTAGGGCAGCCCTCCTACAATTATGGCCAATGCAACCCAGACATGGTCATTTGCTCCTTGAGCCTTGGTTCCCCCAGAGTGGCCAAGGGCAAGGATGAGCAGTAGACAGCAGGGGAGTGAGAGTTGGCTGGAGGGACCAGCATCTTCCCTTAAGCAGGTTTGGGAGGTAGAGACTATGTGGTTTTTTTCACAACTTGACATGTCACAACCTGACACAGTGTTCTCTTGGCTGCAGGTCCTTCCACAGACATTCTAGCCTTCACCATTCCCCCCTCCTTTGCCGATATCTTTCTCACCAAGTCTGCTAAGCTGTCCTGTCTGGTCACAAACCTGGCAACCTATGACACCCTGAATATCTCCTGGGCTTCTAAAAGTGGTGAACCACTGGAAACCAAGATTAAAATCATGGAAAGCCACCCCAATGGTACCTTCAGTGCTGTGGGTGTGGCTAGTGTTTGTGTGGAAGACTGGGATAACAGGAAGGAGTTTGTATGCACTGTGACTCACAGGGATCTGCCTTCACCACAGAAGAAAGTCATCTCAAAACCCAATGGTAGGTATTCCCCCTTTCCCTTCCCCTCCAATTCCAGGGCCCTTCTTGTACCTCATGGGGAGGGCATGTCCCCTTCCACCTTATCCTCACTACTGTCTTCACTTACAGAGGTGGCCAAACATCCACCTGCTGTGTACCTGCTGCCACCAGCCCGTGAGCAACTGGTCCTGAGGGAGTCGGCCACAGTCACCTGCCTGGTGAAGGGCTTCTCTCCAGCAGACATCTTTGTGCAGTGGCTTCAGAGAGGGCAACCCTTGCCCTCAGAGAAGTATGTGACCAGTGCCCCGATGCCAGAGCCCGGGGCCCCAGGCTTCTACTTTACCCACAGCATCTTGACTGTGACAGAGGAGGAATGGAACTCCGGAGAGACCTACACCTGTGTTGTAGGCCACGAGGCTCTACCACACATGGTGACCGAGAGGACCGTGGACAAGTCCACTGGTAAACCCACACTGTACAATGTATCCCTGATCATGTCTGACACAGGCGGCACCTGCTATTGACCATGCTAGTGCTCACCCAGGCAGGCCCTGGGGGGGGGTCCAGTTGCTCTGTGTATGCAAACTAACCATGTCAGAGTGAGATGTTGCATTTTATAAAAATTAGAAATAAAAAAAAAATCCATTCAAAGGTCGCTGGTTTTGATTGTACAATGCTCGTGCCTGCTGGGGCGACTGTTGTGTTATGCTTGCTCTGCACACACCCTGCATTCTTGCCTCTCTACCTTGCCAGTTACCTCCTTGTGTGTGAACCCAGAAAGGCTCACAACAGACAAGAGTGTGAACATGCCATCCCTCCAGCTATTTCTAGATATATGGCTGAAAGCTTGCCTACCATGCACATGAATGGACACACATGCATTTATACACAGATATAGAAGTACACATACATATGTGTAGACACATGCACAAACGTGTATTCATGGACACACAGACAAAAGTACAAACATATGCACGTGAGTTCATGCACACATGTATGCATGGACACTTATGAATGCCTTCAGAGACAAACAGGCATAGACACACAACCACACACAGAAACAGATACCAACACACGTGGTCATGTGTACACAGAAACAGACTATAGACAAATACAGACAAATGAACTACATAGACACAAAAACATGCATACACACACATGTACAGAAACATCTTGACATGTGTACACTAACATATAGACAAGCATGGCAGAGAGATACACCTGAACTCTGACCAGGGCCATAATCTCCAGAGCTCAGGGCTCAAAGAGCCCACACTAGGCTGGGTCACTGACACTCCTCAGGAGCCCACTCTATGATTAGGGGAGATAACTCCAGGAACAAAGTGTGTCTTTCTGTCTCAACACCATGGGGCAGGAGATATTCCACTAACCACGCATGACAGTAAGTTAGCCTTGACTGTGTCTCCATTAATAGAACACAACAGAAGACCAACATGAGGGTACCTAACTCACTCACACCCACTCTGTTCTCCAGTCCAGAATGCAGAAGACATAATGCAATTATCCAAAAGAAGCTGAGATACACAAACACACACACACACACACACACACACACACATGCAAGCAAGGGGCCTCTGTAAGGAGTCATCACCCAATAACACTGCCTCTTTGGGCTCATATCCTGGACATTCTTCATATCCATTTGGGGCCTGGGCTTAGATATCCCCAAGGGCTCATCTTAACAGGAGTCAGAGATCCCAATAAGTACCCTAGTCCCACAGCCTCCCTCAGGTAACTGTCTGTCTATCTCTTGGTACTAAGACCCAACATTGCTGGCAGGGGTAGGTCAAGCAACACACGGGAACTCTGATCAAAGAGAGTCATGAGATGCCTGGGTCCTTCAGGAAGTAAGGAGGGAGAGCCTCTGGTATCCCTGCTCTTATTCCCAAAGCCCAGGAGATAGGGAAACCTGCTCTAACTTCTCAGTCTAAACAGCCTCCGTGGTGCCACCTGCTCAGAGAAAGTCCAGAGCACACCAATATCATTATGCCAAAGTTCCTGAGTCTTCCTTTACCCATGTCCATATGCTGCATCTGTCTTGCTTGCTCTGCTGCCCCAGGCTCCTGGGACAAGGCTCCAAGTTAGTGTGTCCTCCAGCTTGACCTGTGCTGGGCCTCTGTCTAGCTTGAGCTATTAGGGGGACCAGCCAATACTCACTAAGATTCTCCAGAACCAACAGGATACCCCCAACCCTCAGGCAAATGCTCAATCACCCCAAGGCTTGGCTTGACCCTCCCTCTGCATGTCCCTTCACAGAGGGGGAGGTGAATGCTGAGGAGGAAGGCTTTGAGAACCTATGGACTACCGCCTCCACCTTCATCGTCCTCTTCCTCCTGAGCCTCTTCTACAGCACCACTGTCACCCTGTTCAAGGTAGTGTGGTTCTGGGGCTGATGACACAGGGCAGGGACAGGGAGTCACCAGTCCTCACTGCCTCTACCTCTACTCCCTACCAGTGGACAGCAATTCACACTGTCTCTGTCACCTGCAGGTGAAATGACTCTCAGCATGGAAGGACATCAGAGACCAAGAGACTCTCCCACGGGGACACTACCTCTGGGCCTGGGTACCTGCCTGTATGACTCATAAACTAATTCTCGAATCTTTCCTGTGTTGCCCTCCAGCTTTGATCTCTGAGATGGGCTTCTTTCTAGACTGACCAAAGACTTTTTTGTCAACTTGTGCAACCTGAAGCAATGTCTGGACCACAGACAGCTGTGCTGTATACAAACATCACTGGGAAATAAATACTTTATCTTGTGAACCCACTTTATTGTGAAAGAATTTGTTCTGTTTTCAAACCTTTCCTGCGGTGTTGGCATCCCAAGGATTATCGGAATAGAGCTTGGGAACTGGAAATGGAGTGGTCTGATGGTGCTCAAGGGAGAAAGAGGGAAAGGAGATATGGAAAAAAGGAGACACACACACACACACACACACAGAGAGAGAGAGAGAGAGACAGAGACAGAGACAGAGCTCTGACAGCAAAGTAAAACACAGGCAGCCAATGGGTAACACTCTGGTTTATCCACCCTAATGGAAGAAGGGAAGTAGGGCAGGGAAAATTCCAGGCCTGATCTCCCAAAAGCAACAGAATCTGGAAACTAGCCTCTAGCCTTAGGTCTCTGCTCTGTACCCCAGGCCACCATCTTGGGCTGGTGTTGCCCCTAGCTAGTGCAATACTTTGGGTCTTATGCTAAACCTTTGTGATATGTGGGTCATACCTTGGGGGAGTTGGCCGAGATCTCTTGGATGTTTGTACCCCTTCTGCGACATTGACAAGCCCTAGAGGTTAGTCAATAACTCGAGGACTACAGGACTCAAACTCTCTGTCTATAACAACTGCTGTATGACTATATGAAGAAACAGAATAGAGATGCTGTAGTCACTGAGGAGAGATAAAGGCCTGCTCACAGAGCAAGAATGGAAAGGAGAGGGAGGCAGGTCATGGACTTCAGTTCAGAGAAGGAAGCACAGCAAATACAAGGTGTGGGCCATGCTGGGTACTCCCTTGTTCATCATGTGGACAGCCAGTGGAGCCCATAGACATGGGAAGCCCAGGTTAGCTGGCTACATTGAGAGGACAACCTGGGAGCAGAGCATGGGAGAAACCATCAGACTGTGGGAGGGAACTGTGTAGATGCCAGGGTCCTAAAGAGAGACTTTAAATAAGTGTGTGGGGTAGCACCTTGGTGATAGTCCCTTTCTGAGTTGGGATTCTAGTGAGTAGCTGCAGGATGCAGAGAGCATCAAGCATCTATTGGGAAGCCACTGTAGAGATGATAGGGTCCATCACCAAATCCTGGATATATTTTAGGCATTCACCTCAATACCCTACTTCTCATATCAGCATCTGTTTTAGTTCCCCTGGGCTGCTGGGACAAAGTGCCACACGTGGCAGTTTGAGCAACAGAACTCTGTTCTTTCCCAGTTCTAGAGGCCAGGAGTCTGAGCTACAGCAAGCTGATGTCCTCTGTGCCACAGGGAGAATGTGTCACCGACTTCTAGCTCTGAAGCCATAGCATTTGACCAATCCTTGTCTTCTGGCACCAACACCCCAGTCACTGTATGTCCTTTGAACCTACTGTCATGTTTCTAGAACCCAGTCCTACTGGGTCTGATGCCCACCCTAATTCAGCATGAGTTCATCTCCACTAGATTCCACCCACCATGACCTCAGAGCTAGAAGTCTGTGACACATTCTCCCTGAGGCACAGAGGACATCAGCCTGCTGTAGCCCACACTCCTGGCCTCTAGAACTGGGAAAAAACAGAGTTCTGTTGCTCAAACTGCCACGTGTGGCACTTTGCCCCAGCAGCCCAAGGAAACTAACATAGATGTTGATATATGACATAGGGTGCAGAAGAGACTCTGGAATTGGGTGATACACCCTGATATCCACACATGGATGCTGGTATTCTGTGCTTAGAACTTCTGCATGCAAGTCTGTGAGGGAGTCACAGGTCTACACCCATATCCTTCGCTTGTCTCTGGAATACTATAGAGTGGGACACTGAAAATATCTGACATCCCAGAACCTGAGAAGGAAGAGTAGCGCAGACAGAACCAAAGCATGGCTTGGGGAGAGGAGTCAGGCTGCTCTGCCCAGGTGCTCCAAGCTGTTCAAGGGGCTCTGAGAGTATAGAAGGCTTACTGTTTCTGTCAGAGTCACAGAAGAATTATATCCATGGGGGCAGGAGGGAATCATTGGTGCTTAGAAGAGTAGGAGGTAGGTCTCTTCCCAAAAAGCCTGAGGGGGTTTTAGAAAAAGATGATGGTCATAGAGAGACAGGATCCTGAAACTGGCCATAGGGCTTCAAAGCCCTTCTCCCCTGTCTACCTGGGACTGAGTCATTTTTATGCATATGGCAAGAAGAGTGATGTTGTTCAGACCTCACCTTCGTCCCCAGCTCCATATCCTCAGAACTTCACTATCTGTCTTGCAGGTCCTAGCAAAGAACCTGACATGTTCATCCTCTCGGGGTGCAAAGCCCCAGAGAGAAATGCACGTGTGGACCTGGGCTGTTTGGCAATTGGAACACAGCCAGGGAAGATCAGCTTGGATACACTGGCACCGAGTACAGTCAGATATGTCTTCCCCACCGAAAAGAGAGGAAGCAATTATACAATGAGCCTCTGGGTCTCTATTCTGGCCTCAGAAGTGAACATCACCCACAAATGCATCATAGATATCCCAGAGAAAAAGGTGGAAAAAACTTTCAAGTTGCCTGGTGAGTATCCCTGGGCCGTGCTGAATGATCTTGTGGGGCTTCCCATACCCACACTCAGCTAACCCCCCAAAGATTGACTGAAGCAAGACCTCCCCCACCTTTGATCCCTCCCCTTCCTTACCCTTCCTCCATTCATTCCCTCCCTTTTCTCAGCTGCTTTGTCAATGCAACATTTACATCCATACCTTGGAAACCCTGTACTAAATGTGCAAGGAGCTGGGTGTGTGAAGTCACAAGCTATGCATGGTCCCTTCCACACCAGTATCATTCCGTCCTGTGGCCTTCCTCTCTCACTGCATTCTGTTACCCTGGGCTCCTCAGAATACTCTACTCTCTCACTGTCACCTTTTGTCCATCTACTTTGACTCCAGAGTCATGGAATTCTCAGTCCTCCCAGAAAGCCACTCCAGCTCCCCAAGCAAAGGATCACACCACAGAAGCCATCAAAGCTACTGACACCAAAAGGGACATAAAAGGTAAGAAGTCCAGTGTGCCTTATGCCAACTCATCTGTTCAACCTTACACCTCATCCTCCCAGAAACCCTCCATGACTCTTTCTCTGAGTTGTCAATGTACATCCTAGTTAGAAAGGGTTACTAAAGTGACTTCTGTACCTATTGCAAGCCAGGCCCTATATCCAGGCACCAACAAATGCCACCACCTAACCCTGTGAAGCTGTTATCCCTTTTTGAGCTAATGCTAAACAGAGGAAGGACAAGCGCAAGAACCTACCTGGCTCATAGGACCTAAACTCTGTGTATCTGAGCCAAACTGTGAGATCCTCATGGATTCTATAGGCATATGACCAGACCAGACAGACAACAGGACATCTCTGAGATGCATAAGAATCTCATTAGAGGGCTAGGGACCATCACACCTAGACTTAAGGACTTATCCTACCCCACATGCTGTTCCCACCTTCTCATAACTATATTGTCTCACTGTATCGGTTCCTAACTGGTAAGTCTTACCCTTACCCATCAGCAACCTCAAGGAAAAAGTCCTAACTAGAAGTTCTGTTTGGAGAAGTTCCCGGTTTATGATTCTCCCAAGCCTGAGTTTATGATTCTCAACCTGTAGTGCACTGAGGACAAACCCAGATCCCCATGTAATAGAGTAAAGAGACAACATGTGGATTTATGGAAATACTTGCCAACCATACATCAAATTCTTGTGTTATAGGTGACCCTGGGACTACTCTAGATCTATGGCTTAGTAGCTATGTAAGCCTGGAAATGCAGATGTGAGTTTTAGAAGAATGTTCACGAACACAGAGAAAGCTATGACATCTAAGAACTTTCAAGAGGGTGGACCTGGTCTCTGCTAGATCAAGAACTAGAAACTGCCCACAGAGAGCACGAGGAAGGAATATTAATGGAAAGAAAGTCTCCCTTAGGACCTCCAAGGCCAGTGCCACTCTCAGAAGAGGAAGGCAGATGTCCTCACCTTTCAGGCTTAAGCAGGATCTGAGGGTTCCATGAGACAGCTCAGAACAGTCTCCATACCTCGGGGATAGCCACAGCACATAAGTACAAGAGAAGGAAGAATCCCCTGTTTCATCATCTCTACCTACTGATTCACTGGCAATGCCCCCTAACCTAAGCATACACACACACACACACACACACACACACACACACACACACACACACACAGCCTATCTAGCTAGGTTGGAAGATAGAAAGCCAAGGATTGGCCTGGCCTTCAGAATACAGAATAGAGGACACAGAATAAATGGGGTACCAAAGAAACCTATACTAAAGAGCCACACAGAAACAAAACATAGGTCTGTTCATCCTCAGGAGCTAGACAGTGATCAGGAGAATGTCTCCAGCATAGGTCTTTCCTCACCAAATCCTTGGGCCCCAAGCAAGGGCAGCCTTCTTTCCTAGATAAAACCTATTCCCACCCCACCCCAAGGCTGTCCAATGCTCCACCTAATCATATGTCCTTCCCCACAACAGTATTGAAGCCTAACTGTAGCCAGATAAGAAAGGGTATTTCCTCTGTCCTCTCACACATCTCTAGATACCTCCAGCCCAAGCATGACAAGATAGGCCTCTTATCACTTCTCCTTGCAGGGGCTATGGCACCCAGCAACCTCACTGTGAGCATCCTGACCACATCCAACCATCCTGAGATGTCATCTTGGCTCATGTGTGAAGTATCTGGCTTCTTCCCCGAAAATATCAACCTCATGTGGCTGAGTGCCCACAGTAAAAAGAACCTTATGAACTTTGTCACTGCACACTCCACCCAACAGCCTGAGGGTGGCAAGTACCAGACCTGGAGTGTCCTGAGACTACCAGCCACTCTGAGCCCTTCACTTGACACTTACACATGTGTGGTGGAACATGAGGCTTCCAAGACCAAGCTTAATGCCAGTAAGAGCCTGGAGATTCGTGGTAAGTCACAACTGGGTAAGAATGTCAAGCAAGCATAGCACTGGGTACCTATGATAGACAAATATTCCTGTTTGGGGAGAAGAGGTCTACATTTTCTCAATAAGAGGAACACTGTGCTTATCTGTTTCAGTTTAGAAGGCAGAACTACCTAACACTTCACCCTTTCTACCACACTTAACATTTTCTTTCAGTCCTCTTCTCTGTGGTGTTTACTGAATCCTGAAGAAAGTGATATAGATATTTATTTATTTTCTAGGGGCACTGTTCCCACAGAAACAGTCACTTATTATTTTATTAGCAGCTTGACCAAGTGTGAATTTCCCCCAGTAACCACTTCTGCTCACTGCGAGATGATGCTTCTCTCCATAAGTAAAGTTGAAAGCTGTGGGCATAAATGCAAATGCCTGCAATCCAATTTTACAAGTCCATGACATCCATTTAACAGACAATGGCAATTGCTTCTCTACTGGAGCCTATGAACTTCCCAGCCACAGGTTTTCCGTACTGCAGAGCAGAGCTCAAATCCACTAGGAAAGAAGTTGGTTGTGCCCATAACACTATTGTACCACTATTACGCCAGCAAGCGTATCTTACATAGCAAGACAATTAGTGTAGCACTCAGAATCCATGCTCATGAGAGACTGTTGGCAACAGCCTATGTACTATCTCCCAGAGCTGGGAGAAAAAAAAAAAAAAAACAGCCAGCAGGAAGACAGCTTCTACCTTAGTCCTAGCCCGTGTTCTGTATGTCTTACAGCCAAAGTTTGTGAAGTCTTTAGCCGTAGGAATTTACCATCTGCTTCTGGCATGCAAGTAAAATCAACGGCGATAACTTTTGTGACTTGTGGCTCCTTAGGGGCCTCCCTGGACAATAATTCATGCAGAGGTAGCCCAGCTCTGCCATTGGGGCTTCCATTAAACAAACTGGATTGAGGGACTGTCTTTTTCCACCTGCACACAGTGCTTCCTATGTTTTAAGTCTTAATGAGTCACTGGGTTTTTTTTTTCTATCAACCCAGCCACTATAGGGCTGTAAGGCAGGTGGAAGCATCATTGGCTCCAGCTGTTCTCAGTCACGCTCTTCCTATCAATGTTTGTGAAACGACTGCCCCTTTTATTGTCAGTTTTCTATGGAAGCCTATGGATATCACTGGGCTGGGTAACACCCTTAATGGCAGCTTTTCCCACCGCTTGCTTATATAGAAATGCTTGGGAAAGGCCTGTGGGAGTATCCATGTAGGTGAGGGCACATTTGTATTCCTCACTTGAGAGGCTTAGGGCTTTATCAAGTCTGCCTGACCCATGGGACCAGTAGCCTCACATACTTGCCCATCACACATCCATGTGCTGATGTCATGAGCAAGAACAGACCTTGCCTGTGCGTGCAGCCGTGCAGAGGGTCAGAATATTTCATGAGAATGCCGGAAGCTCTCATTACTTTTGGCCTTCAAAGATTCGCAGCACAGAATTCGATTTTCTGTCAGGTTTTTTTTTTTCTCTAGAAACTTCGACTTAACACAAATCTTGCCACATTTTTTTTTTTGGCATAGCTTGTATAACACCCACTGTCTTCTCTCCCATCCTTTTTAAAAAATCCTCCCAAATGTTTCAGCACCTCGCACACCCTACTTGCACATCTTTCTAAATCATTCCTGCCTATCAGAGTCTCAGCTGCTCTTAAAGATCACATTCTATAACAAAGCTCAACCAAGTCACTGACATCTGAGTTAGTCCTGCTCAGCAGCCCCTCCTTAGCTTTCCATCCCTACCCGCTCCAGTGGGCACTGAACACCACTTCTCACATGTTTACATTTTTTTTTTGTTAAGACTTTAAATGACCTTTCAGTCCTATCTGATGTACCTCAGCCAGTAATAACTGAGTATCTCTCGTATCTGCAGGTTTTTGTCCGTGTTGTTTATATGCCAGGGAAAGCTGTTTAGCACAGGTCTAATTGGTATTCTGCTTCCCTCATAGTGGTGGCTGTTTCCTTTGAGTTAAAACATTCCCTCTTGGGGGGAGCTAGATGTTGAGGGAACAATTTTTCATGTGTTTCCTCAGATAAATGAAGTCTTTGTCTCAAAAGGGACAAAGGAGGGAGGATAAACGGTTCTACTTCTGATTCTCCACTTCATGATGCTGGTTCTAGCCTCTTCCATGTCTGGTGTCTCCAAGCTGTGAAGGAATCTGGCATGCTGTCCTCTCTTCAATTCCTTATCTCCTTCATGGGTTCCAAATTTTCAGATCACAGGAAAGCTCTTTAGCACAAACCTGATCTGTACTGTCTTTCCATTATCCCCTGCCAGCTCTGAGAGACAGCAAGCCAGCATCTCCATCAGTCTTTCTTTTTCCTTCAGAATCAGAGACCACTGTGGAAGGCAGCATCTGGGCTTCTTTTTCCCATTGTCTTCCTTCATTACACAGGCGAGATTTGCTGGGCAGACAGCTTAAGTCTTAATCGCACGCCTTAGCACACACTTGCTATGCCATCCCACGTGTACTATTTTCAAGGGTTGCAATATCTTCTCTCATCTGAAATCCATCCGAGTGAAACCACGTGTTACAGGTCCAATTCAAGAAGGCATGCCACCTCATACCATGTAAAAGAAGATGGTCAGCCAAGGGCTGTTCCCAAAAGCCTCCTCTCTCAGACAGCTCAGACTTTGGAGCAGGAGTTCCTATCACCCTAGCAGGGAGTAAACAACAACTACAACAGGAAGCATACCATCTCATACCATAAAAGATGCTAGCTTCTCTGATACCTTAGCCCTGAGGCAGGGAGTCCTCTGCCTCATTTCTTTCCCTTATCTGCTGGAGAGCCTACAGGACCAAGGGCCACTGTAAGCTTGACAAAAGCTTGGGGTTGAAAGGTTTCAGCTAGGCTTCACCTGAGGGGCCCTAAGTATGAATGTGGTAGGTATGGAACAGGCTGTGGGGGGCATCCTCGGGCATTATCATATCCAATCACGATGTGTGCCCCAGCATATCAACTTTAGGTAAGTCCTGTCCTCAGTGTGGCCTTCAGAGTCTAGGCCCAATTCAGCCACACTTCCCCACTTAGACTCTGGAAATGCCACAGTATGTCCACAACCTACACCCACCACATCCAGGTACACAAAACCGAGGGAGGGACCTAGGCGGCTGTAGCAATCACGTGAGGCCACGCCAGTATCAGCCAAGCTGCCAGTATACCAGCCTTAGCTTCAGGCTTTGAAAGCTTGGTCTATTGTCTATGCTTCAGAATCTTCTGGAAGCCTCAGGATCCTCAGGGTTCCAGCAGTGAGGAGGTCCTCCAGAGTTCATGGCTGTTTCTGGCTGCACTGCACTTGACTGAGAACAGAGGCTACAGCTCCTCTGCTTCTCATGGCCTACCTCCTGCCAGGTAGGGGAAGGCTGGAACCACTCCTCTCCCATGGTGCCTCAGTGCTGAAAGGAGCCTGGCCTGCATTTGCCTTTTGCATTTGCAAATTGGCCTTTTCCTTTCCCCTGTGGCATCACTTCCTCAAAGGACGCTAAGGTTTTCTCTTACTTGACTCCCTCAGGATCTCACTACAGATTTTCACAGATCACCCCTCAGAGCTCAAGTCAGACCGGCGTGAGTACCAATGTCCCACACTCACACAACAGGCTTGGGAAGCCTGCGCAAGCTCCGTAGTCATCTTCATTAGGTCGTTCCCACCTGCCTCTCTATCTCCTTCCCGGCTTCCCCCTTGTCCTGCCTGTTGGTCTCCCCCTACTCCGTGTTTCACATGTCACTGGGTAGATACATCTGCCTGAGTCCTACATAACACTTCTCCGTCACCTCAACTCCTGGGAGCAATAATGTTCTTTGTTCGGTCCACGAGCACCTCCTGACTCTCCCCTTGTCTCTGTGAAGCCAATTCTGCCCCTCCCACCCATCCATCACCCTGTTGTCAAGGCTCTCTCTTAAACACCCTGTTTTCTGCATAGATGTGGAAGAACATTTGATTAGGCACTTATGCCAGGGTGAAAGGAGAATGTCAAGTAAACGTTTAACATCTCAATTTTATTTAAAACTACTAGAGAGAGAACGGCTCAGCAAAGCTCAGAGAGACTAAATTCCCAGATGAGAGGAGATGGCTGCTTTATCCCATCCTAGGCACAGATAAACAGAGGGACATCTGTAATCACCAAGAAATCAGCCAAAATTTTAATAAACACCTTAGCTGCCAAGAGGGATGAGAACACAGAAGAGTCCTAAATTCCGAGCTAGTCACCACTCACCTAACCTCCCTCGTAGGATACTGCTAAGCAGGGAACACCTGGGAGCACAGTGTGGACGTAGCAAGAATGTCCATCTTGCACCAGCTTCAAGGCCTGCTGAATATAAGGGATATCCCAAAGCACCTAGAGCCAGAGGTCAACTATGATGCCCCCAGCTCCAGGACAGCTCAATTCCCAGTTCCAAAGAACAGGCCTCCGGTGCCTGGTAAATGAGAGGCCTGTATTTTACCCCGAGACTCTACAATCCACGTATATACAATACCTAGCATGCAGTCAGTAATTACGAGATACAAAAATGAACGAAATTAGACCTGAGGTGTGTAAAAGGTTGGGGAAGCATTCCTAGTTTCGCTTGCTACAAGAAGTCTCAGCACTTTGCAGGGTGTGAGCAGATCCCAGTCTCCCCCACTGGCAAGTCTTCTCAAAGCTGCTTCTGCTACTAGAGAACCCCCTCTCCCAGTTACGTTCCCATTTATCACTTATCTGAGTTTTCTCCATGATTCTAGGATGCTACCACCTCCTGCCTGAGTCAGATGGCCCTCCCAGGAGTCCTGATGGTCCTACCTTCCCCTGAGACTTTTCTATGTCTGGTTAGCTTATTTGCCTCTGAGTTAAGTTGCTTCATAGTACATGTGACAAGGAAAGTTGCTTTTCCACTTCTCAGTAAACTGTAGAGAAGCACTTCTGTAAATCACAGTGAGAAATGACCAATAAATGAAATGAACAAACACGAGCCTCTCTCACCTCTGTGGGATCCCTCCCAAGGCCTCCTGTGGATGCCTGAAACCATGAGTGTTCCTAAGTCATGTGTCACGTCAGCCATCAACCTGAGGCTGAGATGGATTCTGACTGACAGACAGTCAGACAGACAGGTGGACAGCTCGAAGCCTGGACAAAGGGAAGGCTGACATTTCAGGCAAAGCAAGAGCCTATCACCCTGTTCCAAAGTGTGAGATTTAAAACTGAGAACTTCTTGTTTAAAATATACTCAAAAACTTATAAAACATCAGTCAGGACTAGTCATAAAGCTTAAATTTGTTCAATAACCCTGAGAGTTACATAGATAAATAGATGATAGATAGATAGATAGATAGATAGATAGATAGATAGATAGATGATAGATAGATATTTATGTATATACATACATGTGTGTATATATGTTTGTGCATATGTGTATATATACATATATATATGTATAGATAGATGTTTGTGCATATACATATATGTGTATATATGTATGTTTGTGCATATGTGTATATACATATACATATATACGTAGATAGATAGATAGATAGATAGATAGATAGATAGATAGATACACAGACAGACAGACACACACACACAGAGAGAGAGAGAGAGAGATGTGAGAGTGTCAGATCCCCTGGAATTAAAGTTAAAAACAGTTATAAGCTGCCAAGTAGGCTTTCCAATTTCTGTTCTCCAACCATAGGTAATTGAAACTGGAAACTATGGATAAAAGAGACTTCTAAGTGTTTCTATTATGCTAAGATTCAGTGGTCTATAATATTCACGTAGTTTCACTTTGATACGGTGAAATGCCTTTAGGTCAACCCATCCACAGACTTCACAGTGACTCCAACCGAGCTTACATATAACTTCAAACAGCACTTGTGGAATGGACACCGAGGCAGCCCTGTGACCCATGGTGTTTTCCTTCATTTTTCCCACCTCCCTTGGACTTTGATGCCTTGAGTTGAGACATGCTTTCCGTGCAAACGTCTTTCCCTAGGTCTACACATCAGCTACCACCCTTTCTGACATCAGACCACACTTCAGTCTCCAGCTAGGATTTTCATCTGCATGCTTAGTTATGACATAACCATCTTTAACGTCTTCTAGTCTCTCCTATTACCTTTAGGATTAGGTTACCATGGCTAGGATGCTTTCCAATCTCTCCCTCCACTCGCAAAGGCTCAGGGCTCCTTCTGACTCTGGAGTAGTACCCTGTCCCAATGTGTCCACCATGAAAACTATTTTTTTCCTTAGAATTTTACTCCCCCTTCTCTGCCTTTTTCACGACACATCTTTCTGAGAAAGCTTACCTGGTCTGGCTGCTCTTTCTAGGTCTCCTTGAGTGGTAACCCACCTCCTGCACCATCCAGGTGGCAGTGATCTAGATTCATATCAGGTTTGGGCTCAGGTCTTCCAATTCCATGCAGACCAAAGAGACTCCAGGACCCAGCAGTCTGGGGCAGCAGTTGGGGGTAGAGTTCCGTGGGACAAAACCGTTAGTTGGCAGTTGGGACAGGAAGTGATAAGCACTAGCGAGAGAAGGGCATATGATCAACACGTTGCTGCTGGACGTAAAAGCTGTATCTTCAGGTTCAATGTTCAGGAGACCAGGATAATAAGGAACGGTCCTGCTGTAGGATGGAATCCATCTCATGAGCACTAGTTCTTCCCTAGGCATGGTCAACATCATCCCACACTCATGCATTAGGGATGAGCAGAGCGACAGCTACATGGACATAGAGGAGGAGAATGGCCTGTGGCCCACACTGTGCACCTTTGTGGCCCTCTTCCTGCTCACGCTGCTCTACAGTGGCTTTGTCACCTTCATCAAGGTGGGTCTCCAACCACCTCCTTCTGAACCCTTCCTGGGCATAAGTAAGATGCCCTTCTAGGGGTATTCTGAAACCCATTGCCCATTGGCACTTTTGGAGTGGCTGAGGGATGCGTCAGTAATTGGGGGGTGCTGAGGGATGCACCAGTAATGGGGGGGGGGCTGAGGGATGCACCAGTAGTTGGGAGGCCATGGACACTGCAAAGCTTCTGGGTCCTACGTAGCGCCTATGTTGCCCTGTTTCTCAGGCAACAGACTCTGTATGACCTCAGGGCTCTCTGACAGGTGAAGTAGACCAGGACAGCAGAATCCTGCAACTACAGAGGAAAGAGCTTTCCCTCAACATGAAGCCCACAAAGAAGATACCTTCTATGCAGAGAGAAGCTCCCGGCCCTCCTCTCAATCCCCGCCTTCCACCCAGCCTCCCAGACTCAAAATGCCTGGCATCCTTGGCTATAGGCAAAGCAGGTGTCCTGCTGCTCCAGCTATACTCATCCCTGTCCCCTGCCTCCCTCCAAGTCCCCATCATCCCATAAGCATGCTGTGGTTCACCCCACCTGCCTCCTGCTTATTTGTTTGTTTGTTTCTATGGTCTAAACATAAACTCAAAGCACATGAGATCTGAGGCAAACTGTGAAGAAGCCGCTAGGGAGGGGTAGCAGGGTCACACTGAAGAAAATTGTTCAGTGAATAAAGATACCCTCCTCTCACCTTAAACTCACAGTGGACTTCTCACATACACGTAAGCATATACACATATACGTGTTCACATCACAGTCAAACACAGTGTATACACACGAATGATAACACAGGCAGATATGCATGGGTGCATGAGCATACCTACTCATATGCACACAAATTCACACCAGGGCCTTAGGTGACAGGAATGGGGACTGTGGTCATTTGAATAAGAATGGTCCCATAGGCTCATATAGTCAAATGCTTAGTAACTAGGGAGTGGAACTCTTTGATAGAATTAGAAGGATTAAGAGGCGTGTCCTTGTTGTAGGAAGTATGTGTCACTAGAACACAGGTAAGCTTTCAGGTTTCAAAAGCTCCTGTCAGGACCGGTGTCTCTCTGTCCCTCTGTCTCTCTGTCTCTGTCTCTCTTCAGAACTCTAGGTCATTTCTCCAGCACCATGTCCACTGGCATGCCACCATGCTCCCCACCATGATGACAATGAACTAACCTCTGAAACTGTTACCAAGCCTCAATTAAATGCTTTCTTTTATAAGAATTGTTGTGGCCATGGTGTCTCTTCGTAGCAATGGAACAGTGACAGGGAATACTCCACATGCAAATTCCTAGCTTGTTCTGACTCCTCATCTTACTACCTATAAAAGACCCTGAGTCCCTATATTGCCACTTCCTCCATCACGAACATTGACAGTACACGCCTACCTAAACTGAGATAGGTCGACAAAAGCAGATATGAAAAGAACTCAGAGAAGAAGTTGGTACTAGGCAACAAGTGGTAAGTAACACTCTCCTGTTACCTGCTGTGGGGTAAGTGTGTCCCCTAACTTCATGCTGATATCCTTGTATCAATGTATCAGAAGGTAAGCCCTCCAGAAGGTCAGGAGATCATAAAGAGTTCTCATAATTGGAGTTAGTGTCCTTGTTAAGCAAGGCAGAAAGTCCCTTTGCCCAGACACAGTGAAACAGAGCTGTCCATAGATGTGGAAATGAGTCCTGTAGGGTATGGAAATTGCTAGAACCTTTGTCTTAGACCTTCAGACTCAGAATGATGAGGAGTACATTCCTGTTATTTATGATTCACTTGGTTCAAGGTCTATTTTTGTAAGTACCCAAGCAGACCAAGGCATCAGCCAACATCCTTTGGTAGGATAAAGAGTCAAGATGATAACATAGGGTGATGGGAAGGATCTCAGTGTCAGCCTGTTTCTCTTACTCCCTTACCCTATTCTCTAGTAGTATGGAAAGCAGGAGTGAGGGTACACTAGGAGACAGCACCTTCCCTTCACCATTCTGGCTATTCCTCTCACTATCTCCTTTGACGAACTTGGATTCTATTAGAATCTGTACTCACCCCTCACAACTCAGGGCACTGTGGTCTCACATTCCACCTGTTGTCCTTGGGGGGTCAACCTTACATTTCCTATTCAAGACATCCAAAGTGGAATGCCTATGTGTGCTTGAACCATGGCCTTCAGGAGTGTCCTTGTCCTAGATCTCTCTCCCCAGACCATTGTCCACTTTCCCCATAGGTTTCCATGAAAGCCACAAACTTTAAGCCATTGTTCCTTAAACTCCTGTTGCGTAAATGCCCCACAGGTCAACATGGTACTTTCAAAGTACCCATCTGTTGTGGCAACCTACCACAAATTAAACACACCAGAAATTAAATCCCACAGGCCCAATGGCCTAGAGACCTGAGTAACTTTGAAACTATAGGTCTTACTCCCTGAGGCTCCCACACCTTCAAAACCAGCATCCACACCACTTCTCTTTGTAATGTGTCAGTGATCTTTTTATTCCCTGGCATCACTTCTAACACTACCCTCTTTCTCACCTGTCCATTTGCTTTTTGGGTTTTGTTTTTGTTTTTTTTTTTTTTGGTTTTTTTTTTTTTTTGGTTTTTTTACTCTGGTTCCAGGACACAAAGGGCAAATTCAGAAGAATCAGAGGGCTGTGTGTGAACAGATAAATGAAAGAGTGAGTGAATCACTAGTGACCTTAAGGGGGTCTTGGGCTACAAGAGGCACTGGCTTCACAGCTGCCCTAAGACTACCCATCCCAGGCTTCTAGAGAAAGACATCTAGAAGAATAACTAACAGTCACCACTCTCATTGTCCCAAGTAATGACTCCCAGGTTTTCTGGCTTTGTGTTTGCAGAAGAGCCCGTCTACAAGTCTCTGGGTGTCAGAGAAAATGAGGGATGCCAAAAGCCAAGGCCCAGATCCAGTAACCTCTCTTAAGTGTCTGTGCTGTTTGGTTCATTGCAACTTTTCTAAATCTAAAATTCACCATGAAAGCTACACAGTGATGTTCATGATCATTGTCAAGCATAAGGAGACAAAACTCATGGAGCACATACCCATCCTTGCCATGTGAGCTCATAACCTGCTCGCAGGACACGCCTCCCATGCCTCCCATGCCTCCCCTCCCCTTGTTTCAGGAATGTTAGATTATCCAAGAACACTACACTACAGAAATCTAGCCAGTGGAGATGTGTGACACACTCGTGGCCCCTGGATTCCTGTAAACCTGTGGGTTGATATCATTCCCACCAACGAAGCCACAAGCTGTAAATCAGTCCTATTGCTCAGGTGGGAGCTCAAAGCTCATTCCCACCAACAGCCTCCTCACAGGCTACTCAGCAGAAGCATCTGTTTCCAGCTGTGGTAACAAACAGGGCACACTCCTACCCACACTGAAAACAAAGCCTTCACCTGCCACCAGCCTGAGACTCAGCAGACCCTTCTCTCAGCTTGAGGACTGAGACTCTAGTGCCTAAGAGAAGCTAGACTTCAGAGTAGAGTAAAAAGTATATACAGACCCTTGTGGCCTGCGCCTGAGCCTGGAGCAGCCCTAAGGCTTCACCTCTGCACCCAAACCCCCAAAACCCAGAAGAGACTGGACTTCCAGGAGTTCTAACATGCCCAGGATTGTAGGTGAGTAAGCCACAACCCAACCCACCCCAAACGGAATAATTTGGGACCCACTGGGACCCAGGAACTCCCTCAAGGCCAGTGGCACAGGACCCTTCCTGTCTGTGCATGCACCTGGAGCAGCCCTAAGGCTTCAGCTCTGCACCCAATCCCCTAACACCCAGAGGAGCCTGGACTCCCAGGAGCTCTAACACATAGGAATTTGGGATAACAGGATCACAGGATCTTAGGAGCTTGGGGACACCAGAATTTCAGGAGCCCAGAAGCAGCCTGACTCCCAGGAGCTCTCACAACCCAGGATCTCAGGATCACAGGATCACAGAGACAGCTGGACTCTTAGAAGTTCCAACACAACCAAGATAACAGGACAAACAGGCTCCAGTCAGAGATAGTGAGTGAAGGTAGCACTAGAAATAACCAGATGGTGAAAGGCAAGCGCAAGAAGATAAGCAATAGAAACCAAAGTTACTTGGCATCATCACAACCTAGTTCTCCCACCATAACAAGTCCTGAATACCCCATCAAAAAGTAAATTATGACTTAGACGATCAAGAAGACTAGAAGGACTTTTAGGAAATATGTATATTGTTTCTGGATGAATAAGCACTTACTAAAAACACCAGAACATGGTTTAATAAAGTAAGACAGACATATTTAACCACAGAGGAAAGTTATTCAGTTTACATATTGATCACTGACCCAACTGCTTCCTCGCAGTCCCTCCTCACACAGAACATCCTTCCTCCTATCACTCCTCCCCATTTCCTCTGAGAATGGGTAGGACCCCTGTGTGTCAACCCACCACAGCCCATCAAGTCATTGCAGGACTAGCTGCATCCTATACCACTGAGACCAGACAAGACTGCCCAAGTATGGGAATGGCATCCACAGGAAAGTCAAAGAGTCAGGGACAGTGGCCTGCATGAAAAACAAGTTGTACACCTGCTACATATGTGGGGAGGAGGGTGTCTAGTCCTAGTCCTTGTATACTTTTTAGTTGGTAGTTCCGTCTCTGAAAGCCCCAAATGGTCCAGGTTAGTTGACTCTGTTGGTCTCCTTGTGGAGTTCCTACCCATCCCCAATCCCTGAATCCTCCCCCCAACTCTTCCACAAGACTCCCCAAGCTCAGTCTAATGTTTGACTTAAAGTCTCTGAATCTGTTCAAGTCAGCTACTAGGTGAAGTCCCTTAGAGGACAGGTATGCTAGGCTCCTATCTGCAAACGCACAGAGTATCATTAACAATGTCAGGCACTGGTTCTAGCCATTGGGTGGATCTCAAGTTGGGCCAGTCATTGGTTGGCCATGCCCTCAATTTCTGTTTCATCTTTGTCCTCCCACATCTTGTAGGCAAGACATATTTGAGGTCAAAGGTTTTGTGGGTGGGGTGCTGTCTTTGTCCCTCCACTGGGAGTCATGACAGTTTATAGAAGACGAACACTTCAGACTCCACAAGTCCCACTGCTAGGAATCTCAGCTAGATTCACCCCCACGGATTCCCTAAAGCCTCCCCCACTCCTGGATCTCTGGCACAACCTAGAGATGACCCCCTTCCCCTACAAGCAGCTTTTTTCCATTCTCTCTCCCAAACTCTCCCTATACATGACCTGCCCCCTGCCTGCTCCCCGGCCCATCATCTCTCCCATACAGTTCCCTCCCTCCATTCACTTCAGATAATTATTTCATTTCCCCTTCTCCATAGGATTCAAGCATCCTCCCTTGGGCCCTCTTTGTTATTTGGCATCTTTGGGTCTGTGGAATACAGCATGGTTAACCTGTAGTTTATGGCTCATATCCACTTGTGAGTATATACTATGTCTTTTGGGGCTGGGTTACCTAATTCAGGATGATATCTTTTTCCTGCAAAATTCACGATGTCCTTGTCTTTAATGGCTGATTACTATCCCATTGTGTAGCAATTAAACGTGAACCACATTTTATTTATCCATTTTTCAGTTGAGGGGCATCTGTGTTGTTTTCACTTTCTGGCTATTGTGAATAAAGCTGCTATGAATATAGTTGAGCAAGTGTCCTTGTGGTATGGTGAAATATCATCTGGGTATATGCCCAGGAGTGGTATAGCTGGGCCTTGAGGTAGAACTATTTCCCAATTTTCTGAGATACTTCCAGGTTGATTTCCAGCATGGTTGTACAAGTTTGCACTCCCACCAGCAGTGGAGGAGTGTTCCCCTTGCTTCACATCCTCATCATCAGCATGTGCTGTAGTCTGAGGTTTTGATCTTAGCCATTCTGATGGGTGTAAGGTAGAATCTCAGAGCCTTTTGATTGGCAGTTCTCTGATGACTAAGAACATTGAACAATTCTTTAAGTGTTTCTTGGCTATTAGAGATTCCTCTGTTGAGAATTCTGGTTAGCCCTGTGCCCTGTTTTTTTAGTTGGATTATTTGGTTTGTTGATGTCTGACTTCTTGAGTACTCTATATAATTTTGATTAGCTCTCTGTCAGATGTAGGATTGGTGAAGATCTTTTCTCATTCCATAGGCTGCCATTTTACCCTATTGACAGTGTCCTTTGCCTTACAGAAGTTTTTCAGTTTCATGAGATCTCATTTATTAACTGCTGATCTTAGTGCCTGAGCTATTGGTGTTCAATTCAGAAAGTTGTCTCCTGTACCAATATGCTCCAGGCTATTCCCTTTCAACTTTCTCTTCTGTTAAGTTTAGTGTATCTGGTTTTACCTTGAGGTTTTTGATCCAGTTGAAATTGAGTTTTGTGCTGGTTGATAAATATGGAACTATTTGCATTCATCCAGAAATCCAGATAGACTAGCACCATTTGCTGAAGATGTTTCCCTTTCTCTATTGTATGGTTTGGGCTTCTTTGTCAAAAATCAAGTTTCCATAGGTGTGTGGGTTTATTTCTAGGTCTTTGATTCAAACAGAGAGATTGACCAATCTCTCTGTTTCTATACCAATATCATGCAGTTTTATTACTATTGCTCTGTAGCTTGAAATCAGGGATGGTGATACCTCCAGAAGATCCCTTAATATACAGGATTGTTTTATCCTGGGTTTTTTGTTTTTCCATATGAAGTTGAGAATTGTTTTTCTCAAGGTTTATAAAGAATTGTGCTGGAATTTTTATGCATATTGCATTGAATCTGTAGATTGTTTTTGGCAAGATGGCCATTTTTCTATATTAATCCTACTGGCCCATGAGCATAGAGATCTTTTCATCTTCAGATATCTTCTCCAATTTTTCTTCAGGGACATAAAGTTCTTGTCATGCACATCTTTCACTTGCTTGGTTAGAATTATGCCAAGATATTCTATATTATTTGTGACTATTGTAAAGGATGTTGTTTGCTACTTTCTTTCTCAGCCCGTTTATTGTTTGTATAAAAGAGGGCTATTGATTTCTTTGAGTTAATTTTGTATCCAGCCACTTCACTGAATGTATTTATCAGCCATAGGAGACCTCTGGTAGAAGTTTGTGGTCACTTATGTATACTATCATATCATTTGCAAATAATGACACTTTGACTTTTTCCTTTCCACTTTGTATCCCCCATGAACTATTTTTGCTGTCTTATTGCTCTAGCTAGAACATCAAGTACTATACTGAAGAGATAAAAAGAGAGTGTACAGCCTTGTCTTGTCCCTGATTTCAGTGACATTGCTTTAAGTTTCTCTCTATTTAATTTGATGTAGGCTAATGTTTTCCTGTATATTGCATTTATTGTGTTTAGGCATGTGCCTTGAATCCCTGATCTCTCTAATACTTTTTATGCGAAAAGGTGTTGGATTTTGTCAAAGACTTTTCTACTCATTTAAGGAGATGATCATGTGTTTTTTCTTCCTTGCACTTTGTTGATGGATAGATTTTTATATATTGAACCACCTCTGCATTCCTGGGATGAAGCTGAATTAATCACAGTGGATGATGTCTTTGATGTGTTTTTAGATTCAGTTTGCAAGTGTTTTATTGAATATTTTTGCATTAATATTTATAGGGAAATATTTCTAAAATCCTCTTTTTTGTTGAGTCTTTGTATGGGTTAGGTAGCAAGGTTACTATGGCCTCATAGAATAAGTTTGGCAATGTTCCTTCTGTTTCTGCTTTGTGGAATAGTTTGAAGAATATTGGTATTACCACTTCTTTGAAAATCCAGTAAAATTCTGCACTAAAACCATCTGGCCATGGCCTTTTTTGGTTGAGAAACTTTTAATGGCTGCTTCTATTTCCTTAGGGGTTATTGTATTGTTTAGATAATTTAGCTGATCTTAGTTTAACTCTGGTAAGTGGTATCTGTCTAGAAATCCATAGCATTTAGATTTTTCCAATTGTGTCAGGTACAGTATATTAAAGTAAGACCTAATGATTCTTTGCATTTTTACAGTGTCTGTTGTTATGCGTCTCTTTTCATATCTGATTCTGTTAATTTGGCTGCTGTCTCTCTGCCTTTTAGTTAGTTTGGCTAAGGGTTTTTCTATCTTGTTAATTTTCTCCAAGAACCAACTCTCGATTTCATTAATTTTTTTGCTCCTTTGTTTCTAATCTATTTCAGCCCTGAGTTTATTTCCTGCTTTATACCCCTCTTGGGTGTGTTTGCTTATTTTTCTAGAGATTTCTGATGTACTTTTAAATTGCTACTGTGAGAACTTGAAGGCACTTAGTGTCAATGTTTTTCCACAGAGACCCAAGACTTGGTGTTAGTATACATGTATGACAGGCCTATTGCTGATTTTAGGCCTATGGCTGATTTTAGGCCTTCAGTGTGTAATCAGGGATGCCCCTGACATCTCCTCCCTTCTCTAAGTATAGCAGGGCTGTGGCGATTCTAATCTTGCAAAGGTGGGGATAGAGGCCTGACCTCCAGTAATTGATGGGGATCTTGTAATGGCTCCGGTCCCCCGTCATTGTCCAGTGAGGCATGAGGGCCATACCTGTCCCGATGTCTTTTTCCTGGAGAGGGGATACTTTTGACATCAACCCCTATACAGTCAGGCTTGTCCCTCAGGGAACCCAGAGATATATTTTTAACTTTTATTTATATTCACTTGCAGTGCTTAGCCTCACACCCAAAGCAAGAATTCAGATCGCCAGTCAGAGGGGGTTCTGGGTGTCCCCTCTCTGCTTGGTCTAGGGGCGGAAGTTCCCTCTTTTAGGTTGGCTATAAGCTATTGTAAAGAGGCAGATTTCGTGGAAATTTACCAGCCTGAGTACTCATAGACCTTGTAAATAGGTAGCCTTGGCAGACAATACCAACTTAGATAAGGACAAGTGAATCATAGGCAGAGTCATAGTGACCTGTCCTCTGAACCTTCACCCAGCCGATACCTGGTTCTGAAAGATATCTGTATTCCCCCTGAACACCCACACTCCAGTGCCATCCCCTCCCCCACGTGCTGCCTTTCTGTGTTTATAACCCCTGTGTGAATGAATTATGACTTGAAAAAAATAAATAAATTATTTTTAAAAAATGAAGGCACTTAGTGCTATGAACTTTCCTCTTAGCACTACTTTCATTGTGTCCCTTAAGTTTGAAAATGCTGTACCATCATTTTCATTGAATTATTGAAAGTCTTTGCTTTATCTCTTTATTTCTTCCCTGACCCAGTGATCATTAAGTAGAAAGTTGTTTGGTTTCCATGAGTTTGTAGGCTTTCTGTTGTTGAAGTCTAGATTTAATCCATGGTTGTCTGATAAAATACAAGGAGTTATTTCAATTTTCTTCTATCTATTGAAGCTTGCTTTGTGACCAACTATGTGGTCAGTTTTGGAGAATGTTCCATGAGGTGCTGAGAAGAAGATGTATTTGTTTGTGTTTGAGTGAAGTGTTCTGTAGATATCTGTTAGGTCAATCTGATTGATAATGTCTGTTAGTTTCATTATTTCTCTGTGTAGTTTCTGTCTGAATGACCAGTCCATTGGTGAGAATGGAGTGTTGAAGTCTGCCACTTTTGATATGTAGGGTTCTATGTGTACTGTAAGCTTTAGTAATGTTGCTTTTATGAATGTGGATGCCCTTGCATTTGAGGCATAGATGTTCAGAATTGAGAGGTTATCTTGGTGGTTTTTTTCCTTTGATTAGTATGAAGTATGAAGGACCCATCTCTTTTGATTACTTTTGGTTGAAAGTCCATTTCATATTAGAATAGCTACTCCCTGTTGTTTCTTGAGTTCATTTGCTGGAAATCCTTTTACCAACCCTTTACTCTGAGGTAACGTCTGTCTTTGTTGCTGAGGTGTGTTTCTTGTATGCATCCAAATGGTGGATCCTGTTTAACCATCCACTCTGTTAGCCTGTGTTTTTTTATTGGGGAATTGAATACATTGATATTGAGAGATATTAATCAGCAATGATTGTTAGTCCCTGTTATATTGATGATGGTGGTAGTAGTATGTATGTGTGTGTGTGTTGTATTTGTATGTGTGTGTGTGTGTGTGTGTGTGTGTGTGTTTCTCTTCTATTAGTTTTAATTGTTTAAAATTTATTTCTTGTGTTTTCTTGGGTATAGTTAGTCCCTTTGTGTTGGATTTTTCCTACTAGTGCCCCTGTAGGGCTAGCTTAGTGGAAAGATATTGTTTAAATTTGCTTTGGTCATGCCCTATCTTGGTTTCTCTGTTGGTGTCTTCATCTATGGTAATTGAAAATTTTGCTGGCTATAGTAGTCAAGGTTGATATCTGTGGTCTCTTAGGGTCTGGAAGACCTCTGCTCAGGCCCTTCTTGCTTTTAGAGTCTCTGTTGAGAAGTCGGGTGTAATTCTGACAGGTTTGCTTTTATATGTTACTTGGCCTTTTTCCTTTGCAGCTTTTAATATTTTTCTTTGTTCTGTGTGTTGAGTGTTTTCATAATTATGTGGTGGGAGGATTTTCTTTTCTAGTCCAATCTGTTTGGTATTCTCTAAGCTTCTTGTACATTTATATGCATCTCTTTCTTTAGGTTAGGGAAATTTTCTTCTATGATTTTTGTTAAACATAGTTTCTAGGCCTTTGATCTGGGAATCTTCTCCTTCTTCTATTCCTAATATTCTTAGGTTTTGTCCTTTCATATTGTGGCAAATTTTCTAGTTGTTTTGTGTTAAATACATTTTAGATTTAGCATTTTCTTTGAAGATGTATCAATTTCTTCTATCATAGCTTCTATGCCTGCAATTCTCTCTTTTATCTCTTGTATTCTCGTGGCAATGCTTAGCTCTGTAGTTCCTGATCTCTTTCCTGGGTTTTACATCTCTAGGATTGCCTCAGTTTGTGTTTTCTTTATTGCTACTATTTCCATTTTCAGGTCTTGCAGAGCTTTATTTATTTCCTTCACCTATTTCATTGTATTTTCCACTATTTCTTTAAGAGATTTATCTGTTTTCTTTTTAAAAACCTCTATTATGCTCATATGATTAAATTTAAGGGTATGTTCTTGTGCTTCTAGTGTAGTAGGGTGTCCAAGACAAGCTATAGTAGGATAGCTGGGTTCTTGTGGTGCCATATAGCCCTAGATTTTGTTGATTGTGTTCCTATGCTAGCCTTTATCCATCTGGTTGTCCCTAGTGTTGGCAAGTCTGATAGATAGCAGCTGACCTCCAGGGATGCAGGCAGAGCTGTGGCCTGGAAATAAATGCAGAGAGAACAAAGCAGAACTTACTGCCACTGGGCTTGCCCAGAGGGTCCACCAGGTGGGGAATTGGGGTGAGAAGGCAGACCTCACAGCTATTGGATTTGCCCAGAGTGGCTGGCAGGCAGAGAATTAGAGCAAGGGGTCTCACCTGGTGGTCTGTGATGACTGAAATTTTCTAAGATTGCAGGTAAAGGTATGGGCTGAAAGGTGGATCTCATGGCTTCTAGATTTGCTTGGGGGATCCAGCAGGTAGGGGCTTCAGGCTTGAGGATCTCAGCATGAGACATCTTTAAAGTACATGGAAGCTTAAGAAAGAGAAAGTTCAGTATCCAAACTAAGGAAAAGAGCCTATGTCAAAGGGCTTTCCTGGGAAACAGATCACAGCATAGCTTCTCACTAAAGTAGTTGTAGACAGAGATGCAGGGTGCAGGCAAGACTATGTGTGTAGCTATAGACCACATGAGTAGTGGGTAGGCAGGTAGGTGTTTGAATATGGATATGAATGCAGATGCAGACAGGTGCAGATGTTCCACAGATGCAAACTGGTAGATAAGGTGTAGACAAGGACAGAGGGTGCTCAGCAGCCAAAGAAAGTCTGGGACTTTTAAAAAGCATTCTAGCCATAAGACCATACTCCACTTGTGTTTCTTGATTGAGTCAGGCTAGGGTGGAGAATGACCACACATATTTGCCAAAGTCAGCAGCATCCTGAGAAAAGGAATGTTTCCAGTCTTCGTGAGGAAAGTAAACCATGAGTCAACTAACCCTGGCATCCCATCCCACTTAAGATGCTTCCTGCTACACTCTTCATTTTGTTTTCTCTGTAAGATCCACATACTACTTGCTCTTATCATGGGACACAGTGTGGCATCCATGTTTAAAACTACCCTGTTCACATCAGGAAGTTGGCACTGCTGTCTCTCCATCGTTCATTCACAGGCCCTTCCGACTCAAAAGCAGGACTATCAAGGAAAGTAAGGATAGAATGGCCTACAATATGCAGGTCAGCAGCAAGGAAGAGCTGAAGCTGTAGCACCACAGTGATGGTCCATCTGAAGGTAGCGCTCCTCTTTAGGGTTCTCCTTCTATTTTCTCTTAAGGCCTTCAACAGATTGGATGAGGACCACCCTTATTGTGAAGGATGCTCTGAGTTTGCAAACTATTGATTAAGGCAGTAAGTATGCACTCCAGTCAGGAAATTAAGTAGGCCAACTACAGATCTTCACCTTTCTCTCAACTGTCTCATACCCAGCTCTGTAGCAGACTACCTGCTACAGCTTCTGCCCACTCTGCCCCCTTCTCCAGTGGATCATACAGACTTTCCCCTCCAAACTTTCTTTCCAAACTCATTGCTTTTTATGCAGCCCCAATCCTAGCAGATATGCCCTGGGATCCTGCATCAAAGTACCTAGATACAAAATTATCTCAAAAAGATTGGTAGCCCTCCCATATACAATTGATAAATTGACTTGGAAGGAAATTAGAAAAACAAAACCCTTTCACAATAGGATCAGATAGTATAAAATATCATGGGGTAACTCTAACCAACCAAGCAAAAGGCTTGATATCAGTAGATAGAAAGATCCTTATAGAACTTCCTGTCTGGGCCTGAGCATAGAGCAGGTAACAGGCAGCAGCTCAGTACCCAACCCCAGAAAACCGAGAGAAAGAGGGACTCCCAGGACCTTTAACTCAGGCAGCATCCCACGTAAGGAAAAAGCAGCACTTGCCCCAAACAGGGAGCAACCGGGACCCACTGGGACCCAGGAATTCGCTCCTGGCCCGGAGCACAGACTCCATCTGGTCTGGGCCTGAGCACTCGCAGATCCTGGGAGGCAGCTCTGCACCCAATCTCACAGAATCCAGAGGAAGCGGGGCTCTCAGGACCTCTCTGCCAAGCAGTATCTTAGGCTAGGAGGTGGCAATACTTGCCCCCAAACAGGGAGCAACCAGGACCCACTGGGACCCAGGAACTCACTCCTGGTCCGGGGCGTGGGTTCCTTCCGGTCTGAGCCCGAGCAGACCCCGGGAGTCAGCTGTGCACTCAATCTCACAGAACCTAGAGGAAACGGGGCTCTCAGTAGCTCTAACCCAACCAGTATCTTAGGCTAGGAGGTGGCACTACTTGCCCCTATCAGGGAGCAACCAGGACCCACTGGGACCCAGGAATCCACTCCTGACCCGGAGCCCAGGCCCCTTCCGGTTTCCACCTGAGCATGGAGCACATCTTGGGCCTCAGCTCTAACCCCAGCAGCAAAACCCATCCCAAACAGTTCTGACACAACCTAGATAATAGGAAAGACAGGCCCCAGTCAGAGACAGCACAGATAGCACAAAGGTGATCCAGATGGCAAAAGGCAAGCACAAGAACACAAGCACCAGCAACCCAAGTTACTTGCCATCATCAGAACCTAGTTCTCCCACATTAGAGAGTCCCGAACTCCCCATATCACCAGGAAAACAAGAACCAGATCTAAAATCACTTCTAATGATGATGCTAGAGGACTATAAGAAGGAAATAAATAACACTATCAAAAAACTTGAGGAGAACACAGGAAAACAGGATGAAGTCCTTAAAGAAACACAAAAATCCTTTAAACAATTACAAGAAAACACAAACAAACAGATGAAGGAATTGAACAAAACCATCCAGGACATAAAAATGGAAGTAGAAACAGAAAAAGAAATCACAAAGAGAGACTACCCTGGATATAGAAAACCTAAGAAAGAAATCAGGAGTCATAGACACAAGCATCACCAACAGAATACAGGAGATAGAAGAAAGAATCTCAGGTGCAGAAGATACCTTAGAAAATATTGACATAACTGTCAAAGAAAATGCAAAATGCAAAAAGTTCTTAGCACAAAATATCCAGGAAATCCAGGACGCAATGAGAAGACCAAACCTAGGGATAATAGGTATAGATGAGAGTGAAGATTCCCAAATTAAAGGGCCAGTAAATATCTTCAACAAAATTATTGAGGAAAACTTCCCTAACCTAAGGAATGAGATGCCCATAATCACACAAGAAGCCTACAGAACACCAAACAGACTAGATCAAAAAAGAAATACCGCCCGTCACATAATAATCAAGACACAACATGCACAAAACAAAGAAAGAATTTTAAAAGCAGTGAGGGAAAAAGGCCAAGTAACATATAAAGGCAAACTTATCAGAATTACACCTGACTTCTCACCAGATACTATAAAAGCCAGAAGATCCTGCACAAATATCATACAGACCTTAAGAGAACATAAATGCCAGCCCAAGCTACTTTACCCAGCAAAACTCTCAATTACCATAGATGGAGAAACTAAGATATTCCATGACAAAACTGAATTTACACAGTATCTTCTCACAAATCCAGCTCTACAAAGGATAATAGCAGGAAAGTTCCAATACAAGGAGGACAATCATACCCTAGAAAGAGCAAGAAAATAATCCTTTTCCATCAAACCCAAAAGAAGATAACCACACAAATGATGTCTCCACTATTAGCAAAAATGACAGGAAGCAACAACACCCTCTCCTTAATATCTCTTAACATCAATGGACTCAATTCCCCAATAAAAAGGCATAGGCTAACAGACTGGATATGCAAACAGGACCCAGCTTTTTGCTGCTTACAAGAAACCCACCTCAGTGACAAAGACAGACACTACCTTAGAGTAAAAGGTTGGAAAACAATTTTTCAAGCAAATGCCCTAAGAAACAAGCGGGAGTAGCCATTCTAATTTAGAATAAAATCAACTTTCAACTTAAAGCTATCAAAAAGGATAAGGAAGGGCATTTCATACTTGTCAAAGGAAAAGTCAACCAACATGAACTCTCAATTCTGAATATCTATGCGCCAAATACAAGAGCATCGACTTTCATAAAATAAACCTTACTAAAGCTCAAAACACACATTGCACCTCACACAATAGTAGTGGGAGACTTCAACATCCCACTCTCAGCAATGGATAGATCATGGAAACAGAAACTAAATAGAGATACAGTGAAACTAACAAAAGTTATGAACCAAATGGACTTAACAGATATCTATAGAACATTTCACCCTAAAGCAAAAGAATATACCTTTTTCTCAGCACCTCATGGTACCTTCTCCAAAATAGACCATATAATTGGGCACAAGACAGGCCTCAACAGACATAAAAAAAATTGAAGTAATTCCCTGCATCCTATCAGATCACCATGGTCTAAGGCTGGTCTTCAAAAATGACAAAGACAATGGAAAGCCCACATTCACATGGAAACTGAACAACACCCTACTCCTTGATAATCAGGTAAGGGAAGAAATAAAGAAAGAAATTAAAAACTTTTTAGAATTTATTGAAAATAATGACACATCATACCAAAATCTATGGGATACAATGAAAGCAGTGCTAAGAGGAAAATTCATAGCTCTAAATGCCTACAAAAAGAAACTAGAGGGAGCATACACTAGCAGCTTGACAATGCACCTGAAAGACCTAGAACAAAAAGAAGCTAATGCACCCAAGAGGAGTAGACGGCAGGAAATAATCAAACTCAGGGCTGAAATCAAATCAACCAAATAGAAACAAAAAGAACTATCCAAAGAATCAATAAAACCAGGAGCTGGTTCTTTGAGAAAATCAACAATATAGATAAACCCTTAGCTAGACTAATCAGAGGGCAGAGAGACAGTATCCAAATTAATAAAATCAGAACTGAAAAGGGTGACATAACAACAGAAACTGAGGAAATTTAAAAAATCATCAGATCCTACTACAAAGGCCTATACTCAACAAAACTGGAAAACCTGGATGAAATGGACAATTTCCTAGACAGATACCAGGTACCGAAGTTAAACCAGGACCAGATAAACCATCTAAACAGTCCCATAACCCCAAAAGAAATAGAAGCAGTCATTAAAAGTCTCCCTACAAAGAAAAGTCCGGGACCAGATGGTTTTAGTGCAGAATTCTATCAGACCTTCAAGGAAGACCTAATTCCAATTCTTTTCAAACTATTCCACAAAATAGAAACAGAAGGTACACTACCCAATTCATTCTATGAAGCCACAATTACGCTCATACCTAAACCACACAAAGACCCAACAAAGAAAGAGAACTTCAGGCCAATCTCCCTTATGAACATTGATGCAAAATTACTCAATAAAATTCTAGCGAACCGAATCCAAGAACACATCAAAACAATTATCCATCATGATCAAGAAGGCTTTATCCCAGGAATGCAGGGATGGTTCAATATTAGGAAATCCATCAATGTAATCCATTATATAAACAAACTCAAAGGAAAAAAAACACATGATCATCTCACTAGATGCTGAGAAAGCATTTGACAAAATTCAACACCCCTTCATGATAAAAGTCTTGGAAAGGTCAGGAATTCTAGGTCCATACCTAAACATAGTAAAAGCAATATACAGCAAACCAGTAGCCAGCATCAAACTAAATGGAGAGAAACTTGAAGCAATCCCACTAAAATCAGGGACTAGGCAAGGCTGCCCACTCTCCCCCTACTTATTTAATATAGTATTGGAAGTCCTAGCCAGAGCAATTAGGCAACACAAGGAGGTCAAAGGGATACATATTGGAAAGGAAGAAGTCAAAATCTCACTATTTGCAGATGATATGATAGTATACTTAAGTGACCCCCAAACTTCCACCAGAGAACTCCTAAACCTGATAAACAACTTTAGCAAAGTGGCTGGATATAAAATTAACTCAAGCAAATCAGTAGCCTTCCTCTACTCAAAAGATAAACTGGCTGAGAAAGAAATTATGGAAATGACACCCTTCACAATAGTTGCAAATAATATAAAATACCTGGTGGGAATCTAATCAAGCAAGTAAAAGACCTGTATGACAAGAACTTCATGCCCCTTAAAAGAAATCGAAGCAGATCTCAGAAGATGGAAAGATCTCTCATGCTCATGGATTGGAAGGATTAATATAGTAAAAATGGCTATTTTGCCAAAAGCCACCTACAGATTTAATGCAATCCCCATCAAAATTCCCACTCAATTCTTCACAGAGATAGAAAGAGCAATCTTAAAATTCATTTGGAATAACAAAAAACCCAGGATAGCGAAAACTACTCTCAGCAATAAAAGAACTTCTGGTGGAATCACCATCCCCGACTTCAAGCTGTACTACAAAGCAATAGTGATAAAAACTGCATGGTTGGAACAGAGACATGCAGGAGGATCAATGGAATAGAATAGAAGACCCAGAAATGAACCTCCATACCTATGGTCACTTGATCTTTGACAAAGGGGCTAAAACCATCGAGCGGAAAAAAGATAGCATTTTCAACAAATGGTGCTGGTCCAACTGGAGGTTAGCATGTAGAAAAATGCAAATTGATCCATACTTATCTCCTTGTACAAAGCTCAATTACAAGTGGATTAAGGACCTCCACCTAAAACCATCCACACTGAAACTAATAGAAGAGAAACTGGGGAAAAGCCTGGAACACATAGGCACAGGAAAAAATTTCCTGAACAGAACACCTATGGCCTGTGCTCTAAGACCAAGAATTGACAAATGGGACCTCATAAAGCTGCAAAGCTTCTGTAAAGCAAAGGACACAGTCAATAGGACTAAGTGGCAACCAACAGATTGGGAAAAGATCTTCACCAACCCTACATCTGATAAAGGGCTAATATCCAAGGTGTACAAAGAACTGAAGAAATTAGACTCTAGACAATCAAAGAACCCTATTAAAAAATGGAACACAGAGCTGAACAAAGAATTCTCAACTGAGGAAGCTCGAATGGTTGAGAAGCACCTAAAGAAGTGCTCAGCATCCCTAGTCATCAGGGAAATGCAAATGAAAACAACACTGAGATTCCACCTCACACCAGTCAGAATGGCTAAGATCAAAAACACAGGTGACAGCACATGTTGGCGAGGATGTGGAGAAAGAGGAACACTCCTCCACTGTTGGTGGGATTGTAAACTGGTACAACCACTATGGAAGGCAGTCTGGCGGTATCTCAGAAAATTGAACATAGTGTTACCTGAGGACCCAGCTATACCACTCCTGGGCATATACCCAAAAGACGTTTCAACATACAACAGGGACACATGCTCCACCATATTCATAGCAGCCTTATTTATAATAGGCAGAAGTTGGAAAGAACCCAGATGCCCTTCAACAGAAGAATGGATGCAGAAAATGTGGTACATTTATACAATGGAGTACTACTCAGCTATTAAAAACAATGAGTTCATGAAATTCTTAGGCAAATGGATGGAGCTGGAAAATATCATCTTGAGTGAGGTGACCCAATCTCAAAAGAACATACATGGTATGCACTCACTGATAAGTGGATATTAGCCCAAAAGCTCACAATTTCTAAGAAACTATGTATAGATCACATAAAACTCACATAGAAGAAGGAAGACCAAAGTGTGGATGCTTTGGTCCTTTCTAGAAGGAGTATCAAAAGTTTCAACCAGAGCTCCCAAAGTCTAAACTGCCAGCCAGAGAGCACAAAGGGAGGGACTCATGCACCTGTATAGGGAATTGAGGGTGACCTTGTTAGACTTCAGTGAAAGTGGAGGGCCATGGTCCCCGAATGTTTGGATCCCCAACTGTGTGGGAATTCGAGAGCAGGGAGATGGGACTGGGAGGATGTTAGGAGCACACCCCCACAAAGATTAGGAAGTTGGGGTATGGGATAAGGGGTTTGGGAGGAGAATGGGAGAGGAGATAACATTGAAAGGTAAATACGTATAATATCCAATAAAAAAAAACCACACAGATAAAGGGTTTAAAAAAAAAGAGAGGGAGAGAGTTTACTTATTTTAAATTATTTTCAAAAGTTTCTAGGAGTTGCTAATTGCCTAAGATCCTATTTTAAGCTCTCCACAAAAGAATTTAAATCTCTGTTCAATATTCTCAAGAGAGAGGTAAACCCTAATTTTCCTCAACAATTAATTGACAAAAGAGAGGTAATCTCACAAAAAGTAGAAGAAGCTATTACCAATCGATATATTATATAGTCTGACTAGTTGTCAGCGGTGCTATAACAGTCCTTTGACAAAGGATTATTAATATAGATTTATATATCCTTAAATAGGGTCTTCATGACACATTGAGTGTGGAAGGAGTGACTGTTGGCGCTTCTGCCCTGATTTTAAAAGAACTCTGAAAAATTGGCTTTAAAAACAAAAGAGGGGGAATGGTACCCCCTCAGAACGAGTCCCCCTGAAATACTCTCCATCATGCCCTGTTCACTTTTATCTCTCTAAACCTGAAAGCTCGTGGCAAATCTGCTGCTGACTGCCTCTGGCACCACTAAGACCAACAAAACTTTGCCACAGATATGGGGAAGGACCCTCTTACCCTTAAAGGGAATGGCCCAGACCCAGTTCCCTTATGGGGCCGAGGACTGATATGCCTGTCTGATACCCCAGAAGGCACAGCTAACCGGCTACCAAAAAGATTAATGAAAAAAAATAGATACCCCCACAAAGCCAGGCCCAACCATAAATATGATGAATAACAATTTACATCCAGGGAAGAGAAATCTCCCTGAGAATCCCCTTCTTTTTCCTTTCCAGGTAAAACTGAATCACCCGTGATGTCTGCTGTTAGAAGTTCTAATCCAGATGCTGGCCTCCGAACTTATACTACTCAGACCTTTGAAGGGCCACTGACAAGAACATCAAACAGCTAGAGATTGACATCACTAATCTGAAGAAATCCCTCGTTTCACTGTCTGAAGAGACCTCCTAAAATCGCAAAGATCCTTAATGGACGTGATTTACTCTAGTACAATAGAAAAGGCTGTATACAGCTCTTGACTGTGTACAACCCTCAAAGAAGAAGGTTGCCTTTACATAGACAAGACAAGGAGGGTTAAAGAGACCATGAAATAGGTAGTGAAGGCCCTAAGAAAAATCAGAGAGAGAAAGAGACAGATGAATGCTGGTACAAGAATTGGTTTGCAGCCTCTCCAAGGTTGTCAACCCTATTTCCTTCGATCTTGGGACCATTATTTGGGTTCTTTTTGCTTTTTTCTGCTGGTCCCTGGCCCTCAAATAGGCAGACTAACTCTGTGATACAACAGATAAATAATTTGGTAGCAAAACCTACTCAGATACATTATCATAAGTTAGCTATGGAGGACCACGAGACTCAAGATGAGGTTGTTACTTTATACAGGGTGTTTCCAAAACCCATCTCCACCCAACCTAAAAGGGGGGGACTTCTGCCCCTAGACCAAGCAGAGAGGGGCCACCCAGAACCCCCTCTGACAGGCGATCTGAATTCTTGCTTAGGCTGCGAGGCTAAGCACTGCAAGGGAATATAAATAAAAGATAAAAATATCTACCTGGTTCCCTGAGGGACAAGCCTGACTGCATAGGGGTTGATGTCAAAAGTATCCCCTCTCCAGGTAAAAGACATTGGGGCGGGTATGGCCCTCATGCCTCACTGGACAACGACAGGGGGACCAGAGCCATTACAAGGTTCCCTTCAATTACTGGAGGTCAGGCCTCTATCCCCACCTTTGCAAGATTAGAATTGCCACAGCCCTTCTATACTTAGAGAAGGGAGTAGATGTCAGGGGCAGCCCTGCTTACACACTGAAGGCCTAAAATCAGCCTTAGGCCTAAAATCAGCAATAGGCCTGTCATACAGGTATACTAACACCAAGCCTTGGGTCTCAGTGGAAAAACATTGAAACAGATGGCTATAAGCTAATGTCAACAGGCAGCTTTTGTGGAAATTTATAAGCCTGAGTAGTCATAGACCTTGTAAATGGGTAGCCTTGGCAGACAATACCAACTTAGATAAGGTCAAGCGAGTCATAAGCAGAGTCATAGTGACTTGTCCCCTGAACCTTCACCTAGCCGATACCCTGTTCTGAATATATCTGTATTCACCCTGAACACCCACACTCCAGTGTCATTCCCTTCCCCACATCCTGCCTTTCTGTGTTTATAACCCCTGTGTGAATTAATTACGATTTGAGAAAAAAAAAAGAAAAGAAAAACAAGAAAAGAAATAGGAAAAAAAAGAAAGATCCTTATAATTGACTGGTAGGATTAATATAGTAAAATGGCCAAACTCAAATGGCCAGATAGCTACCAAAAGCTATCATATTCAATGCAATTCTGATCAAAATTTCAAGACAACTCTTCACACACAGAAATTAAAATAAAAAGGACAATTTTTAAATTCATATGAAAACATATGCATACACACAGACACACACGCACACACAAGTCTGCGCGCGCACACACACACATACACACAATCAGGATAGCTAAAACAATGACGAAAATAAAAGAACCAGCTATCCCAGGGGAGATTTATACTCTCCTCCTACCTTTAGCAGACCTGTGAATCTCAAACTTCACAGGTAAGGTTCCCTTCCCCTACCCATCTTCCCTGGTCACTGAGTCTTGGCATGCCAGGCTGCCCAAAACAGTCTCATAGCCCAGATGGATCTTCATTCTCCTGCTGCTTCTCTGCCCAAATTCATCAGATCTGTGGCTCCTAAACCATACATACCTGCAGATCCAGAATCATGTAGCCCAAGGATACCCATCAGATGCCTGCCACACCAGAACCATCAAGTTTAACCCCCTCCCAACACCTACTACAACAAGAACATCCGGCGACCAAAGCCATCCTAATGGTTAAGGACTCTCAAAAGAACATAATCAACAAAAGCCAGGGCAATATGACACCTTCAGAGCATAGCTACCCTACTACAGCAAGCCCTGGATATCCAAACACAACTGAAACACAAGAAAAATGCCCTTAAATCTAATCTTATAAACATGATAGAGTCATTTAAAAAGGAAATACAAGCAGGTAGAGGACTTCAAAGAGGAAACAAATAAATCCCTTAAAGTAAATATATACAGGAAAATACAATGAAACAGGTGAAGGAAATAAAACTGCAAAACCTAAAGCAATAGAGAAAACATGAACTGAGGAGATCCTGGAGATGGAAAACCTAGGGAAGAGAACAGGAACAACAGGTGCAAGCATCACCACAGAATGCAGGAGATGGAAGAGAGAATCTCAAGCATAGAAGATACATTAGAAGAAATTGATACATAAGTGAAAGAAAATGTTAAATCTAAAAAATTCCTGACACAAACTGTTGTGTTAGAAACACAGCTCGTGTCCAGACAGACCACACCAGTCCAGTACAGTTCCACGTGAAAGAGGTTTATTGTAGAGGAAAAGGTGCAACAGAGACAAAAGGGAAAAGAGAAGAGAGAGTGAAGGTGAAGAGGTTTTGCCTTTTATTTAGGCTGTAACATAGCCACTCACAGGTAAAGGTGGGAGGCAGACCAGGTGGGCTCTGGGAATGTATGGCGATTGCCATGGCAACAGATGCACAGGTCTCTGTAACCTATGGGTAATGTCATTGCTGGCTTCAGAAGCTCACTTCTGATGCCAACACAAACATCTAGGAAATCTTGGATACCATGAAAAAGTCCTAAACTAAGAATAATACGAATAGAAGAAGGTGAAGGTCACAGCTACAAGGACCAGAAAATATTCTCAACAAAAACTTAGAAAAAAAATATTCCCAACCTAAAGAAAGAGATGCCTCTAAACATACAAGAAGCTTATAGAACACCAACAGACTAGACCAGAAAAGAAAATTCTCTTGCCATATAATAATCAAAACACAAAATCTACAGAACAAACACAAAACATTAAAGGTCTCCCTACTAAAAAAGCCCATGACCACATGGTTTTAGTGCAGAATTCTATAGTCCTTCAAAGAAGACCTAATACCAATTCTCTTTAAACTATTCCACAAAATAGAAACAGAAGGAACACTAACCTATTTGTTCTATGAAGCCACAATTATGCTCATACATAAACCACACAAAGACAAAACAATGAAAGAGAACTTCAGACCAATCTCCCTTATGAATATCAATGAAAAAATACTCAATAAAAGTCTCACAAACCAAATCCAAGAACACATCAAAACAATCATCCATTATGATCAAGTAGGCTTTACCCCAGGAATGCAAGGATAGTTCAATGTATGGAAATCCATCAACGTAATTCACTATATAAACAAACAAAGAAAAAAACCACATGATCATCTCAGTAGATGCTGAGAAAGCATTTGACAAAATTCAACATCCCTTCATGGTAAAAGTCTTGGAAAGATCAGGAATTCAAAGCCCATACCTAAACATAGTAAAAGCAATATACAGCAAACCAGTAGCCAAGATCAAACTAAATGGAGAGAAACTTGAAGCAATCCTACTAAGATCAGGGACTAGACAAGGTTGCCCACTCTCCCCCTACCTATTCAATATAGTACTGGAAGTCCTAGCCAGAGCAATTAGACAACAAATGGAGGTCAAAGGGATACAAATTGGAAAAGAAGTCAAAATATCACTATTTGCAGATGATACGATAGTATACTTAAGTGACCCCAAAACTCCCACCAGAAAACTCCTAAACCTGATAAACAACTTCAGCAAAGTGGCTGGATATAAAATTAACAAATCAGTAGCCTTCCTCTACTCAAAGAATAAACAGGCTGAGAAAGAAATTAGGGAATTAACACCCTTCACAATAGTCAAAAATAACATAAAATACCTTGCTGTTTCTCTAACCAAGCAAGTGAAAGATCTGTATGACAAGAACTTCAAGTCTCTGAAGAAAGAAATCAAAGAAGATCTCAGAAAATGGAAAGACCTCCCATGCTCATGGGTTGGCAGGATTAATATAGTAAGAATGGCCGTCTTGCTGAAAGCAATTTACAAATTCAATGCAATCACCCAAAATTCTAATTCAATTCTTCATAGAGTTAGAAAGAGCACATTGCAAATTCATTTGGAATAACAAAAAAACCTGGGATAGAGAAAACTATTCTCAACAATAAAAGAACTTCTGGAGAAATCACTATCCCTGACCTCAAGCTGTACTACAGAGCAATAGTGGTTTTTTTTTAAAAAAAAAAAAAAACTGCATGGTATTGGTACAGAAACAGGCAGAAAGATCAATGGAATAGAATTGAAGACCCAGAAATGAACCCACACACCTATGGTCACTTGATCTTTGACAAAGGAGCTAAAATCTTCCAGTGGGAAAAAGCATTTTCAACAAATGGTGCTGGTTCAACTGGAGGTCAGCATGTAGAAGAATGCAAATTGATCCATTCTTATCTCCTTGTACAAAGCTCAGGTCCAAGTGGATCAAGGAACTCCACATAAAACCAGATACACTGAAACTAATAGAAGAGAGAGTGGAGAAAAGCCTCGAACACATGGGCACAGGGGAAAAGTTCCTGAACAGAACACCAATGGCTTATGCTCTAAGATCAAGAATTGACAAATGGGACCTCATAAAATGGCAAAGCTTCTGAAAGGCAAAGGACACTGTCAATAGGACAAAATGGCAACCAGCAGATTGGAAAATGATCTTTACCAATCCTACATCCAATAGAGGGCTAATATCCAACATATACAAAGAACTCAAGAAATTAGACTCCAGACAATCAAATAACCCTATTAAAAATGGGGTACAGAGCTAAACAAAGAATTCTGAGGAAACACGGATGATTGAAAAGCACCTAAAGAAATGTTCAACATCCTTAGTCATCAGGGAAATGCAAATCAATGCAACCCTGAGATTCCACTTCACACCAGTCAGAATGGCTAAGATCAAAAACTCAGGTGATAGCAGATGCTGGATGGCAAGGATGTGGAGAAAGAGGAACACTCTTCCATTGTTGGTGGGATTGTAAGCTGGCAGAACCACTGTATTAATCAGTCTGGTGGTTCCTCAGAAAATTGGGTATAGCATTACCTGAGGGCCCTGCTATACCACTCCTGGGCGTATACCCAAAAGATGCTCCAACATATAAGAAAGACATATGCTCTACTATGTTCATAGAAACCTTATTTATAATATCCAGAAGCTGGAAAAAAACAGATATCCTACAACAGAGGAATGGATACAGAAAATGTGAAAATTTTACACAATGAAGTATTACTCCACTATTAAAAATAATGAATTCATGAAATCTTAGGCAAATGGATCGAACTAGAAAATATCATCCTAAGTGAGGTAACCCAATCACAAAAGAACACACATGGTATGCACTCACTAATAAGTGGATATTAGCCCAAAAACTCAAAATACCCAAGATACAACTCTCAGATCACATGAAGCTCAAGAAGAAGGAAGACCAAAGTTGGGGTGCTTCAATCCTTCTTAGAAGGAGGGGCCATCCGGAGACTGCCCCACCCAGGGATCCATCCCATGTGCAGTCACCAAACACAGACACTGTTGTGAATGCCAGGAAATGCACGCTGACAGGACCCTGATATAGCTGTCTCCTGAGAGGCTCTGACAGAGTCTGACATAGACAGAGGCGGATGCTTGCAGCCAACCATTGAACTCCTTCCAATGGAGGTGTTAGAGAAAGAACTGAAGGAGCTGAAGGGGTTTGTGGCCTCATGGGGAGAGCAAAAATACCAACCAACCAACCAACCAGAGCTCCCAGGGTCTAAACAGCCGGCCTGGGAACACAAATGGAGAGACCCATGGCTCCAGTCATATATGTAGCAGAGGATGGACTTGTCAGCCATCAGTGGGAAAGGATGCCCTTGGTTCTGTGAAGGCTGAATGACTCAGTGTGGGGGAATGCAAGGGCTGGCAAGCAGAAGTGGGTGGGTGTGGAGGTCACATCCTCAGAAGCAGAAGGAAGGCAGATAGGATGGGGGATTCTGGGGCAGAAATGAGGAAAGGAGATAACATCTGAAATGTAAATAAATAAAATATCCAATTAAAAAAGAACATACATGGGCTGGACCTAGGGCTCCCTGCACATATATAGCAGAAGTGTAGTTTGGTCTTCATGTGAGTCCTGATCAACTGTAGCAGAGTCTATCCCAAAAGCTGTGGCCTATACATGAGATATGTTCTTCTAGCTGGGTTGCCTTGTCTAGCCTCAGTGGGAGAGAATGTACCTAGTCACACAGGGACATGATGTACCATGGTAGGGGAATGCCCGGGGGCCCCCATCCACTCAGAAGAGAAGAGGGAAAAGGGGGGAAGAATTGTGGGAGGGAGTAAGTAGGAAGGGGCAGTGAGCAGGATGTAAAATGAATAAGTAAAATGATAACTTAAAAAACACACAAAAAAGAAAATAAAAAATAAAAGAACTACTTGAGATGCAATAATTTCCAACCTCAACTTGTGCTACAGAGCTGGAGTAATGGAAACAACACAGTATTCACCTTAAGAATAGATACATTGATCTATGGATTGAACTGAAGACCCAGACAAATCCACATACTTATAGACACCTGATTTTTTTTTATAAATAGGCCAGAAATACACACTGGAAAAAAAGACAGCATCTTCAACAAATGGTGCTGGTCAAACTGGATGGCTGCCTGTAAGAGAATCCAAATAGAACTATACTTATCTCTCCTCACAAAACTCAACTCTAAATGAATCAAGGTCCTGAACATAAAACCAGAAACACCAAATCTGATAGAAGAAAGAGTGAGAAACAGCATTGAATTAACTGGCATAGGAAAAGACTTTCTGAGCAGAACACCACTAGCACAAGCAGTCAGATAAACAATAAATACAACCTCATGAAACTGAGAAGCTTCTGTATGGCAAAGGGCACCATCATTCAGACAAAGCAAACGCCTACAGAATGGGGAAAGAGTTTTACCAGCTACGCATCTGATAGATGACTAATATCCAAAAAAATATATAAAGAACTGAAAAAATGGACATGAAGAAAAAAGGTAATCCAATTTAAAAGTGGGGTACTTATTTAAACAGTGTGCTCCAAAGAAGGAACTCAAGAGGCTGAGAAACATTTAAAGAAATGTTCAACATTTTTAGTAATCAAGAAAATGCAAGTCAAAAAGTACTCTGAGGTTTCATTTTTACACTTGTCAGAATATCTAATATTAAAAAAAAAAAAACCAAACCAAATGACAGCTCATACAAATGAGGCTGTGGAGTAGGGGAACACGCATTCATTGCTGGTGGCAATGCAAACTTGTACAGCAACTATGGAAATCAGTATAGCAGTTCCTCAGAACGGGGAGAGTCAATCTACCTTAAAAAATCCAACTATACTACTCATGGGCATATACTCAAAGGACACCTCAGTCTACCACAGAGACTCTTGCTCAACTGTGATCACTGGTCTTCTATTTATAATAGCCAGAAATTGGAGGGAAACCTATATGTCCCTCAATAAAAGAATGGATAAAGAAAATCTGCTACATTTACAAAATGAAGCCGTATTCAGCCATTAAAAAAACGTAATTGTGACATTTTCAGATAAATGGATAAAATTAGAAAAATGTCATCCTGAATGGGATAATACAGACCCAAACATACTGTACGTATTTGTTTACATGTGAATAGTAGCTGTTAAGTCCACAATAACCAATCTACAATCTGTAGAACCACAGAGATCAGGTATAGAGTAAAAGGCTGAGTGCAGAGGGGATAGATACACCTCCCTACAAAAGGGAAGTAGAACAGATATTGATGGACAGAGGGGGCTTGAACAGGAGGATCAAGTAAGTATGGGGTGTGGAGAAGGGTCAAGTGAAGGAATATAAGGAGAGACAGCTAAAATTAATAGCCATTTGAGGGGTAGCATGGAAATGTAATATATTAGAAGCTTCCTAAGATATATACGTTAATGAAGGCAATCTAAATGAAATTGCCAGATAATGGGGAGTGAGAGTCCCAACCTGGTTATCTCATCAAATGAAGCTTCCATTAGCAGGACTAGGTTACACCTAGCTGAGTCGTTGGCCAAAGGAATCCCCAAACAACCCAGGCTGTTGCCAAGACCATAGATGTGGACCCCATAGACTCCTGACAGTGGAAGCAGGGGCTGTTTCTGACTGTTGCCTGATTTGGGGATTCTTTCTTCCTAGGTCCACTGCATATATATTATAGCTTTCAGTTTAGTAGTTTATGGAACTTCTGAGTATGTAAATGAGTCTCTGAATCTTGTGCCTTCTCCTGAGCTCTTTCCCTTCTGTTGGGATGCCTTGCCCAGCTTCGGATGTGAGGGTTTTTGTTTTAGCTTATCATATTTTATTTGTTGTGTTTTGTTGTTGTCTCTTAGAAGCCTGCTCTTTTCTGATGAGAGAAGGAATGAGAGTGGATCCAGATGGGAAGCCTCTTGTTCTAAATCCTCAGTGCTATTCTGAGTGTAGTCCCATCAGTCTGGAGTAAAGACTTCCAATAAGCTATAAACTGTGTCTGTGTAGTCATCTCTGGTGGTTTTCCTATAATAAGGCAAAGATCTGAAGCTGGCCTATCTGCTTCCCTGGCTGGAGAGCTCATATTTAAGATGTTTTGATTGAATTAGAATTACATATAGCTCCTCAAATGGCCCTTAGTTTTAGCCTATATTCTCTCCCTTACTCCCTTTTTTTCCTTCTCTTTCCTATTTGATCCTCCTGTTCCAAGCCCATCCCATCGATAACTATATGTTCTATTTCCCTTTCCTAGGAAGAACCTTCCCACTTTCCTAGTCCCTTGCCTTTGTAGTTATATGAATTGTAAACTGCTGATGGACACTTAACAGCTAACGTCCATGTATAAGCGACTACACATCCATGTATAATCAAGTATTTGTCTTTTCAGTCTCAGTTACCTCAATGAGGATGATTTTTTTTCTCTAGTTCCCTTCATTTGCCTAAAATTTTCGTGGTTTCATTTTTAACAGCCGGATAATATTCCATTGAGTAGGCATACCACATTTTCCTTAACCACTCATCTGTTGACAGACATCTAGGCTGTTTCCTGGATATTATAAATAGAGCATCAATGAACAGGGTTGAGAAAGTGGAGCAGATGGGGGTAGTCTTTACGACATGACACAGAGGGTGAGGCTGTGGTGGGGACCAGTGTGGGGACAGCGTGGATTTATTTTGGCAACAGTGAAAATGGAGTGAGGATGTAGTAGGGAAAGTGTGAAGACAGAGTGGAGAAGATAAACAATACCTTGTGTGCAAGGCTGAGACAAGATGGAGACAGCATGGGCAAGCAGAGTCATGGTGTGGTGGCAGCATGAGAGACCAGGTAGGACAGCAAATACACAGAGGCAGAGCGAGGATAGTATGATACAGAAGGAATAACATGGTCACAGTTTGGGGAAGCCATTGAGACAGTGTAGGGAACATAAGGAATTTATATGAAGACTGTGGGGACAATATGGTGACAGTTTAGAGTCATCATAAGGATAACAGAACATCACAGGGACAGTGAGAAAACAGTGCTTACCTTTTGTGTGATAGGCACTGTACTACACCATGAGCAGAAAGAGGCTAATAAAGATGGTGATGGTTGTCCAGAGCCTGTCCAGCTCCCTATTGTGGGCCTCAGCACAGGTCTTGTCCAGTTCTAGCCCTGGACAGAGAGAAGTAGTCAGTATTTTTTCAAACAAGGGGACACTAAGGGGTAATTTCTTTTGTGGCAAGGTGGGACATCAGGGGATGCAGAAGAAAGGACCAGCTGATCTAGTCTAGCAGACCCATCCTGGGCCCAGCTTTCTACCCTCTCTAGGCAACAGCCCTCTCCCCTAACTGTTCTGGCTTAGTCCCTGGGTTCAATAGACACATTGAACCTAATGGTGTGACCTAGATTATCCACAGTCCTCCCTGCCTTCTCTACCTCTCCATTCTGGATCGATCTGAACTAAGTAAAGGCCTATACCTGTAGGCAGTGGCTCTGCAGTCTGCCTGACCCTCTGCATGTCCTTTGGTCACCTAGCCCAGAGGGCCACAGCTTGTGCCTAGAGTTGCCTTGATGTCACTGAAGGTTCACATCAGGAAGCAGGCCAGGCCACAAACTATAGGAAGTGTCAGCTGTATAGATTAGAAGGACAGTCTTTTAGAGGCATATTGGTCCTCAAAGACTGTGTATGTAGGGAAATGGGTGCAGGTGCCTTCAGAAGGTGAGTGCTATGTTTAACTTTGATGACCCAAATATGAACATTGAAGTAGTGGTTAGGGATATTCTGACATCCAACAGGGAGTAGGTGTTATGCAAGATGCATCTGTGAAGACCTAGTATGTTAGGCAAGTACATGTGTGTATGCATCTATGTACAGATGGCATATAGGCTGAATGATACTAAGTACACTGGTCTAGTGGATCAGGTGTATATCTGGTCATCCTTCCTCTGTGGTAGCCAGAGCACTTGCCTCAGTCCCTTTGGGGCACAATTAGTGTCCCATAAATAGGCAGTATCCACACACATAGGTATCCCTATTTCTTGTAGAGGCAAGGCCAGACAAAGCAGGCTGCATTGAGTGTGTTGGCCTTAATAACTTGTTGTACACATAGCCTAGATATGGCTCTGCAGTGTCACAGAGACACCCTTGGTCAGGAAGAAGAACAGGGACAGATGGAAAGTGTCAGGATTTATAAGTTCTTTGTGTTCCTTTCCTTAGGAGATTACTTAGGGGTGTCCCAGTTCAGCATGACTCTTCAGCTGACTGTAGGCAGAGATGAGAGAGGGTGCCTTTAAACTAAATCTCCTCCCCTGTTGACGGATGACCTCAGGACTTGCCAAATATATACAAAGGCTCTGAGTCTGATGCTATGGGCTTGGACATTATCTAAACTCCACAGTGATTGACTTAGGCACATTGGTATAACCTTTAAAAAGACCAAAACATTTTCACTGGGTCCCAGGGAAGTGCTGGGCAGTTTATTTATGTGGAGAAAGGAACACAAAGGAATCAGTTTCTCTAAGAATTAGAGAGCTTGCTGAGTGCTGCACTCATTTATCCACAGACCAGGTGAGGGTCCTCTATGTGTGGTCATTGTGCAGAGACCCATGTACCACAGAGCAAGCAAAACATTTCCCTCCTGCATCATGATCTTGTCCATAGTAATATTTCTGCAGAAGAAGGACCCACCAGAGTCCGTAACTATGTTCTTGTAGTTCCTCTCAGGTTTTCCACTGATATAACACTCCACATCAATGTCTTCAGGATAGAAGAGCATGACCATGCAGATAAGACTGACTTTGTTCTTGTTGATCTGCTACTTAGATGGAGGCATGGTGGATTCCCAAGGCACCTGGGCATGCCCTGTTGGGGAGAGGAGCCATAACAGCAGTTGCTACCAAAGTAAAGAGTTTTGCCAAGCTCAGTACCCTGCCCATCATAGTCCCAATACCGTCTACCTCCCGCCCCAGACCCCACCTTTTGAATCCCTTGCCCTTCAACCAGTCTTGGCTGAAAATGCTGATCACCTGGAAGGCATTGTTATATCGCTCCTTGCAGTCCTGCATCTGAGCCATGTGCACCTGATTATCATTCATGAACCAGTTGAATTGAACCTCCTAGCTCAGGGCCATAAATGTGATCTTGTGGGTCAGGGAGATCAGAAGTGCATCCTTGGACTTTGGATGAAAGTTGAAGATAGACGGTCTCCCACTAGGAATTCGGGAGCTGGTGAGGAGAAATGGAGATGGTTCAAGACCTGAGCCACCCTCCAGCCTGAGTACTCTTCTTTATCCTGAGGCTGGGAAGCAAGGCTAAGTTATTTAACTGGACACATGGACACTTGATGAGCCTGGCCTCAGAACCCCCCAGATATTCTATAAGGATGAGTGGGTGATAATAAGGTTTGAGAGACATAAGGAACCAAGCAAGAGAAGGGAAGAGCTTGACTCTGGTGTGAGTTCAAAGTCAGGCTGCTTCTGAATATAATCTTTGACAAGTAGGGTGACCAGGAGATGGCATGTGAGCCTCCACCATGAAGGATCACTCCCTGAATGAAAGGAGCATAGGTGGACTCCAGAAGGCAGACAAACAGGGACTCCTATCAACTTAAGCTAAGTTACCTTTCCTGGTAAGGGCTGCCCAACCTGATTTTTCTGGACAGGAGGTTAGTCCAGCTTGACATCCAATGGACCCCTCAATTCCAAAGCCATTCTCTCACCAGTTTTCTTGTCCACTTGGTCCTGCTGGCCAGGTAGACTACACTGTCGTTGAAAGTCTTGTTAGCCCAGGTGCTGGCAAGATTAGTCATTGAGCCACTGAGCGAGTAGACCCCAGACTGCAGAACACATAGGACGAAGCATACACCACTGAACAGGGAACAGGGGTTCCAGGACATAGTCATTTGTTGTCCAGGTAAACCACTGGACAGGGCTCCAGGGCTCCAGGACATGCTCATCACTTCAAAAATCTAGCCTTTGACCAGGCATCCCCAGATCACCATGGAGCCAGAAATGTCCCCACAGCCAGAATCCAGGGGAAAAAAAGGGGGTCTGTGGTTCTGGCTACAAGATGAGGGAATATGTGAGTATCCTCTCAGACACAGCTGGGCCTAAGACCTTGGAAGACATCTTCCTAATCCTTCCCAGAATCCTGGTCCTTTGCAAAGATCAGTCAAAGCCCAGCAACTGGGCTTGTTAGCATCAGATGCTCACTTGAATTCATCATCTGCATTGTCTTAACCTCACTCCACTACAGGATTTCCTGACTAGGTCATCTTTGTGAAGTCCCCTCAGTTGGCCCTCCATCCTCTTCCTCAGCTTTGCCTTCCCTGTCATTTTGGCTCCTACAATTCTGTATCTTGCTTGTTCCTTCCCTGGCTTGTTACTGTCTGTAGTGATTGGAATGAGAATGGCCCCTGTAAACTCATACGTTTGAATCCTTGGTTCCTAATCGGTAGAACTTTCTAGGAAGGATTAGGAGGTGTGGCCTTGTTGGAGGGGCTATGTCACTGAGAGCAGGTTTTGAGGTTTCAAAAGCCCATGCCAATCCCATTTAAGTCTCTCAGCCTCATGTTTACAGATCTAGATGTAAGCTTTCAGCTACTGCTCCAACTTCATGCCTACCTGCCTACCACCATGGTCCCAATCATGGCAACCACGTCCTCTAACCCTCTGAAATTGTAAGCCCCAAATAAATGTCTCCTTTTGTAAGTTACCTTGATCATAGTGTCTAATCATAGAAATAGAAAAGTAACGAAGAAAGAAATTGGTACCAAGGAGTGTGTTATTGCTGTGAGAAGCCTGACCATGCAATTTTTTTTTTATTTTGGTTATAATTTCCAGGAGGGAATCATGCTCCATTACAAGTGGGCAGAGAAACTTGGCATTGTCAACTATGTGGTTATGGCTTTAGAGTCATGAAGGATGTGTAAGTAAAGGGGCTGTAGAATCTTCCTCTGTGCTAAAGAGTTCATGAGGTGAAGTGTGTGACGGGGATCCCTGCATGGAGTCACTGATAGGTCATTGCATAAAGTTATAAAAGTGAAATCTGAATTGTATTGAAGACCCCATAATGCCAGAGATGTCAGAGCCATGGGATGGCTGCCAGGGAAATGTACATACAGAGAATGGAACCATCCCAAGAGAGAAGTGTATGTGGACAGCAACCTGGAAAGTTAAAGCCATTTAAACCCTTTGACATTAGACGTGGAACTACAGGATTTGGAGTTTGCTCTGCTGGGTCTCAGTCTTCCTTTGGTTGAGTATTTCCTTGATATGCCCCAATTCCTCCCTTTTGGGATGATAATATATTTTCAGTATCATTGTAGGCTGACAGTATGTAATTATCTTTAGGACTTTATGAAGGGGGTACAATAAAGAAATTCCCTTGAGTCTCAGGAGAGAGTTTAGATTTTTGGACTTCTAAATTGTGCTGAGACTTTACAAATCTACAGGGATTTCTAACATAGGGATAAATGCATTTCGCACTATGATATGGCCAGCAACACATGAGGGCCAGATTCAAATCTGGTGGTTTGAATGAGAACAGCTCGTATAGACTCATATGCTCGGATACATTGTCCACAATTGATGGAACTGCCTTGAAAAGATTAGGAGGTGTGGTCTTGTTGGAGGGGCTATGATACTGGGAACAAGTTTTTAGGTTTCAAAAGCCCATGCCATTCCAAGTTCTCTCTCTCTCTCTCTCTACCTCAGGCCTGTGGATCAAGATATAAGTTCTCAGCTACTTCTTCAGTTTCCTGCCTCCCTACCTGCTGTCATTCACCCTGCCATAATGGTCATGGACTCTCACCCTCTGGAACTATCAACCCCAAATAAATGTTTTCTTTTATAAGTTGGTCATAATGTCTTATCACAACAATAAAAAATGTAACTAAGACAGTATCTGGCTTGATTAGTGGACCCTGGTCTCAGGTCCCGTAATCTCTTCACAAACTCAGGCCCATGACCCTGGTCATTCAGGCTAAGCCATCTGAGTTGGCTTTGAGATAAAGAGGGTGAACAAATCCCACTCCTAGACTCTTGACTCTGATTCTGCACTGACACAACGCCCACAGGACACTTCCTCAGTCTGCCTGATACTTTGATTTCTAAATCTGTGCTCTGGGCTCCAGCTTGACCTCAGTCCTCCTTGAATCTTCCTCCTTGACTCCTGAGGTTCACACTCAGCAAGCCTGTCATGAACTTTCCCAGCATGGGCTTCCCTGGCCTGGCCTGACTTCCCTGGCTGTCTCTGGGCTTCTTGTCCTCTGCAGGGTATTTTTCTAATGGGAACCCGCTGATTTCAGCTCTTACTGCCTCTTCTTTTACCCTGAACCCCACACTCACCCCTTCCTTCTACATGGTTCCAGTGTCTCTACACCCAAGGAATTCTCTTTCCAGGAACCCTCAGCCTTCAAATTTAGAGTGTACCAACACTCTTGAAGAAGATGGCCATATTCATATCCCCTGTGATCCTGGTGTCCACCTCCCTTTACCCCCAGAACCTTACAGACCTAGTCTTCCCTCTTCTTCCTAACCTGTACCTCACCCTCTGACACATGCCTCTCTGGTCCTATGTGGTCATTCCTTCCTTCTCCCCATGTAGTCCACTGCTCTGTGAACCCCACACTGCTGTACAAATTTTACCCCTTCCTAATCCTGTCTCAGTGGGGTTCTCATCCTCATCCATATTTTTCCTTTGCCATCTCCAGCCCCAGGGACCTTCCCTGCCTAGGTCCTCTCAAAGTATAGCCAAAAGCCCCTCCTGTCCACCAGCACTGGTTCCTTCTATGGCTACACCATATCTGGATGTGAGCTCAAGTCTTTAACCCCTTCTGTTCACCAACTGGCTCATATTCTGTGTTCTACCCCTGGGATATAAGCCTCCCCATTGTCTTCTCTAAACCACAGATTGGTTGGGATTCCCCTAAAGAAGAACCATTGGGAGAGGACAGGGAGACATTGCCACCATGTTTGGGCTTTAACCTGAATAAGAAGCCTCCCTCTCCAGGGAGTTGGTACAGATACAGTCTCAGCCAGCCCAGGAACCTAAGGAGGCAATGAACACAGAGAAGCAGGTAAGGGCTAGGCTTCCTGATTTCTCCCCTGGGTCTCAAGGGTGCTACCTCATCCACCCCCACCCATCCACGTGATGCAGCTTCAACCTGATCTAGACTCCCCTTATCCCCTGACACAGAAACCCCTAAAGAAAGGGGAACTTTAGATAGTACCTTCTGTCACCCAGTTTCAATCCTGTTCTTAGCCTGTGCAGAGATGGGTGTGGGGTGGTATTCAGACCTTTGTGACAATTAGGCTGCAACTCCTGAGAGGAAAGATCCCAGAGCTAAGCTCCTGGCAGTCATGGGCCAAAGCGAGAAAAGAGGCTGTGACTTTCATATTTCCCACACATGAGTTGCATCAGCCAGGAAAGGAGAGTGCAGTGGGAGAAGGCCATGAGACCTGGCTCAGCAGTGGATATCAGCAGAATGGAACCACCAACAACCCATGTAAGACTGGGAAGAAGTTGAGATACCAGACTGTGGAGAGGGTCCATCTGCTACACAGGTAAGATGACAGCCTGAAGAATGTTGGCCAGACATTCCAAGGATATCACAGGGTGGAGCATGGGCCAGTGGATCTAAACACACACAATTACTGCTGCAGCAGCTGCTGTTACTGTTGCTGTTGCTGCTGTTGCTGCTGCTGCTGCTGCTGCTGCTGCTGCCGCCGTCGCCAACACCAGAGTCAATCTCAAGATGATGGGCTACATCAGGAGGCCTAGAAGATGAACTTGGTCTGTCTAGAAGCTGGTAGGATCAAATTAGCTGAGTCAGCAGAGAGGAAACCCAGAGGAGGAAGAACTCTGCAGCAGGAATCTGCAGGGCTAACAAAGGTGAGCTGATAGGGGAATGTAGGCATGGAGGAATCCAAAGCTTGCCCAAGAGGGACTCTAAGCCTGCTGGGGAAGCCAAGTGTGTGTTTTCTCTACAGTTTAGGAATCAAGCTCAGTATTGAAGAGATGAGACAAGGAGCCTAGCTTGAGGTGAAAGAAGCCAAGACTGGCAGGGAGAAGTCTAAGAAACTCCTAGGATCAGGTAGGACAGATACAGGTGAGGTGTGGAGGCTGGACATTTGGGAGGATGAACACAGGCCCAGGAGCTCAGGGAATTATGAAACAGCAGAGAGGAATTGAGGCTCCTAAGATTTGAGGGTACCAGGTTGAGCAGACACAGGAGAGCATAGGGGACCTGGCTAAACCGTTATGTGAGAGCTGGCATAGCTGGGGATATGGGAAAATAGACTGACCAGCTACGGGAGAACTAGAGGAGAATGAGTATAAGGAATCTGACTGAGCAGCCGTAGTGGGGCTGGGGAAGCTGGGAGTGTGGACAGCCAAGGTGAGAGGCTAAAGGAGAACAGGGAGAGGTGAGGGTGTGGGGTACCAGGATGTGAGCTACAGGGGAATATGGAAGACCAAGCTGAGGATCTACAGGGAGCCAAGTGGAAGTTCCACAGCTTCAGGATAGCCCTAGGAGCTTAGGAAAACAGGCTGAGACGATACAGGGAAGCTGAAGCAAGTGCTAACAGGGAGAACCAGACTGAACACCTCCAGAGATCCCAGAGGTGTTCTGGAGGAGTCATGGAAAACTTAGGAGCTCAGGAAACTAGAATGAGCAGCCACAACACAGCTGAGGCAGCTCTGGGGAGCTAGGGTGGGAGGGGACGTGGGGACCAAGCTAGGCAGCTCTAGGGAGCTAGGGTAGGTGAGGGTGTGGAGACCAGGCTGGGCAGCTCTAGGGGAGCTGGGATGGGTGGGGTGTCTAAACCAGGCAGGGCAGCTCTGGAAGAGCTGGGGTTGGTGGAAGTGTGGGGACCAGGCTGGGCAGCTCTGGGTAACTGGGGTAGGTGGGGGTGTGGGGACCACACTGGGCAGCTCTGGGGAGTGGGGTACACGGGAGTGTGGGGACTATGCTGGGCAGCTCTGGGGAGCTAGGATATCTTGGGGTGAGGGAACCAGGCTGGGCAGCTCTAGAAGAGCTGGGGTCGGTGGAAGTGTGGGGATCAGGCTGGGCAGCTCTGGGAAGCTAGGATGGGTGTGGCTATAGGGACCAGCCTGGACAGCTCTAGAGGAGCTAGGGTAGGTAGGAGTATAAGGACCAAGTGGAAGCTCTGGGGGAGCTAGGGTAGGTGGGGGTCTGGGGACCAGGCTGGGCAACTCTGGGGAGCTAGGATAGCTGGGGGTGGGGGGACCAGGCTGGGCAGCTCTGGGGAGCTAGGATATCTGGGGTGTGTGGGGATCAGGCTGGGCAGCTTTTGGGAGCTAAGATAGCTAGGGGTGTGGGGACCAGGCTGGGGAGCTCTGGGGAGCTGGGGTAGGTGGGGGTATTGGGACCAGGCTGGGCAGCTCTGGGAGAGCTGGGGTTTGTAGGAGTATAGGGACCAGACTGGGCAGCTCTGGGAAGCTAGGATGGGTGGGGCTGTAGGGACCAGCACGGACAGCTCTAGGGGAGCTAATGTACGTAGGAGTGTAGGGACCAGGCTGTGTAGCTCTGGGGAGCTGTGGTAGGTGTAGTTGTGGGGACCAGGCTGGGCAGCTCTGGGGAGCTGTGGTAGGTGTAGTTGTGGGGACCAGGCTGGGCAGCTCTGGGGAGCTGTGGTAGGTGTAGTTGTGGGGACCAGGCTGGGCAGCTCTGGGGAGCTGGGGTTGGTGGATGGGTATGATGTTAAGCTGAGCAGCTACAGGGGAGTTTGAGTAGATGGAAATGTGAATATCCTGTCTGAAAAGCCACGGCGGAGCTGGGGCTATCAGCTCACAGGGCCCCATGTAATGTGGCTCCTAGATCAGGGTATGAGGTAATTCCTGAGCAGAGGAAACAAGCCGGTAGGACAGATTGAGCAGCTCCATGGGAATGGATTGGTAGAAGTTGGAAGGACCAGGCTGAGTATTGACAAAGTGACTGGAAAAGATGGGAGCACGGGGAGGGGGACCAAATCAGGCTAAGGTGCTGGGGCAGATGGGTGTGTGGGAAAGTGGACTGAGTCATTACAAGGGAACCAAGACAGATGGTTGTGTCGGAAGCCAGTGTGAGTGACCGCAGTGTACTGAGGCAGGCTGTAGTGCTAGGGTACCTGATCAAGCACAGGAACTGAGTAGGTCTAGCCAGGGCAACTAGGAATGCTTTGGCAAAAGAGTACACATGAGCCAGCCTGAGGCCTTTGAAGAGCTGAGATGGCTCAGGCAGTAGTGACGGCTGGGGGCTTGGGAATCTGGTGAGATGAGAGGACTGGAGACAGCTCCAGGAAAACTGCTGCGGCAGCTGTCCTGTAGCTGCTCTACACCTCATATCTGTACATGCCTGTTAGCAAGAAGATAGTAAGAGCTGGGTTCAGACGTGGGACTGTGTGTAAAGACTACATGAGGGGGTGAAATGATGGAGAAAGAGAAAAGAAAGATGCTCAGGGCCTGTCTAGCTCACAAGCAAGAGAGAATCAGTAATGAGGGATAAGAAGGGCCTTGGCTGAGCAGGGCAGGGAAACTCCTGGGGCTGACACTCACAAAAGGAGCATATAGTCAGCAGTTCTCAGTCAGGAGCCCTCTTGGTTCCTGGAGATGAAGGGGAACATACGGTAGGAAGATCAAACCAGGTATACAGAGTTGGATGCACAGAGGGGAGGGAGCAAGGAGGCATATCAGGGTCTGAGAAGTGGGAGCCAGCAGCTGTGGTTCAAAGGTTGACCCTGAAGCTAAGAGAGGGTTGGAGAGAACATAGCCTGACAACCAGTTTTCTCATGAATGGCAGCATATCCTAAACTCGAGGGCTCAAGGCTTCTAGAGAGAAAGGGGGGATTCGTTGGGATCTGGAGACACTGGTACCAGTGACATAGGAGAAGACAGGGGTGAGCGTGGGGTTCAGGGTAAGAGAAGAGGCAGTAAGAGCTGAGATCAGCAGGTTCCCATTAGAAAAATATCCTGCAGAGGAGAAGAAGCCCAGAGACAGCCAGGGAAGTCAGGCCAGGCCAGGAAAGCCCATGCTGGGAAAGTTCATGACAGGCTTGCTGAGTATGAACCTCAAGAGTCAAGGAGGAAGATTCAAGGAGGGCCGAGGACAAGCTGGAACCCAGAACACAGATTTAGAAATCAAAGTATCAGGCAGACTGAGGAAGTGTCCTGTGGCCATTGTGTCAGTGCACAATCAGAGTCAAGAGTCTAGGAGTGGGATTTGTCCACCCTCTTTATCTCAAAGCCAACTCAGATGGCTTAGCCTGAATGACCAAGGTCATGGGCCTGAGTTTGTAAAATTATGGAACCTGAGGCTAGGGCCAGGCCCAATTAAAAACAGGGCCAGTTAAAAACAGGTCACACCATATTCAGAGGCAGATGCTCACAGCTAGCCATTGAACTGATCATGGGGTTCCCAATGGAGGAGTTAGAGTGAAGACCATTGGAGCTGAAAGGGTTTGTGGCACCATGAGGAGAGCAACAATACCAACCAACCATAGCTCCCAGGGTCTAAACCACCAGCCTGGGAGCACTTAGGGGGGTATCCATGGCTTCAGCTGTATACGTAAGAGCGGAGGACCCTGCCGGGCATAGGTGGAAGAAGAGATCCTTGACCTCATGAAGGCTGGACGATCCAGGGGGTGGGAATTTGAGGGTGGGGAGGTGGGAGTGGGGGGATAGGTAGGGGTTACATCTGCAGAAAAGAAGGAGGAGGGGTGAGGGGATAGGGGATTCCTGGGTGAGTGGGGGATGGAGTAAGGGGACAACATGTGAAATGTAAATAAAACAAAAAAATAAAAAAATAAAAACAGGTCACACAAACAAACACACACACACACACACACATACATGTACACAGAGGGAACAAAGAACCAACAGGACAGCAGGAGCCAACATGGCAGGACAGGCAGAGCTAGGGAAGGAAATCAAGGCTCCACTTAGGGGAGACATGAATGATGTCTACAACTTCAAGACACAAGTACAAGAGACTATACAACAGGACATAGAAACCACATGGAGAGCTCATCCACCAGCTTTTTGAAAATACGTTAAGGATAGAACTGGGCTCAGAACTTCTACTGGTCAAGCCTAGCTGGTGATCCTGGGGTGGAGAGGGTCTAAGGTGAGGCAGTGGTTATATGATGTCCTCAGCCTAGGTGATAGATATATCTTACATGCTCTTTGCAGAAGCCTGACATCCTTGTAAGACCAAGGACAGAATTCCTCCATTGCCTGGATCCAGTCCTGTCTGATAATCTCACACATCTCCCTGTCTTGCAGTCAGCAAAACAGCTCCATCTGTCTATCCCTTGGTGTCTGGCTGCGGTGACATGTCTGGATCTCCGGTGACATTAGGATGCCTTGTCAAAGGCTATTTCCCTGAGCCGGTAACCGTAAAATGGAACTCTGGATCACTGCCCAGCGGTGTACGTACCTTCCCAGCTGTCCTGCAGTCTGGACTCTACTCCCTCAGCAGCTCAGTGACTGTATCCTCCAGAACCTGGCCCAGTCAGACCATCACCTGCAACGTCGTCCACCCGGCCAGCAAAACCGAGTTGGTCACGAGACTTGGTGAGAGGATAACCAGGGGAGATAAAATTTAACCAGGAGGTCAGGCTAGGGGGTCAATCTCTTGTATAGAACAGTCAAACTGAACAGATCTTGGCAGAGAGGCAACACCAACCAGGGCAGTGGGGTTCCTTTGTGTCTACCTCCTAGAAGCCTTTTTTCATGTTCCTCATACTCAGAAAGTATACCTCTGAAATGGCTACCAGTATTTCACATCATGGACAAACAGAAGTGGACATGGGTTTCAACCTGTCAGTGATCAGATCCAGGAATACCATGACCTGAACCAAAACTAGGGCCATCTTTCGCCTCCCTGGATTGATGCCTTCTCTCTTCCAGACCCCATTAATTCCCAGTCTTTTCTCTGCAGAGCCCAGAATACCCACGCCCAAACCCCCGACAGATACCTCATGCCTACGTAAGTCATTTAAGTCTCCTTTAGTCCCAGGACATGATTATCCCAAACAGCCACACATTGGAGGATGGCACAACTGCTAACCCATCCTATCTCTCCCCACCAGATGGTGGACCATCCGTCTTCATCTTCCCCCCAAAGCCCAAGGATGCACTCATGATCTCCAGGGTCCCCAAGGTCACGTGTGTGGTGGTGGATGTGAGCGAGGATGAGCCAGATGTTAAGTTCAATTGGTTTGTGGACAACAAAGAAGTATACACAGCTCAGACACAGCCCCGTGAGGAGCAGTATAATAGTACCTTCCGGGTGGTCAGTGCCCTCCCCATCCAGCATCAGGACTGGATGAACGGCAAGAAATACACATGCAAGGTCACGAACAAAGCCCTCCCAGGCCCCATCCAGAGAACCATCTCAAAACCCAGAGGTAGGAGCTGTAGCCTGACTGCATGGGGGCTGGGATGGGCATAAGATTAAATGCCTGTGTGGAGAGCCCTCCACTTTAACCATGACCTCTGTGTCTGCTTCTAACCTTATAGGAAGAGCCCAGACACCTCAAGTATATGCCATGCCTCCACATCGTGAACAAATGTCCAAGAAGAAGGTTAGTCTGACCTGCTTGGTCACCAACTTCTTCTCTGAAGACATTGACGTGGAATGGGAAAGGAATGGGGAGCTGGAGGAGAACTACAAGAACACCCCACCCATCCTGGACTCAGATGGGACCTACTTCCTCTACAGCAAGCTCACTGTGGATACGAACAGTTGGTTGGAAGGAGACAGTTTTACCTGCTCTGTGGTACATGAGGCTCTTCATAACCACCACACACAGAAGACCCTGTCCCTCTCCCGTGGTAAATGAGCACAGCACCTAGCCAGACCTCAGCTCTTACAAGACACTGATACTAGCCTTAACCCATGACCCTATAAATAAAGCACCTGGAGATGGGACCCTGTGAGATTAGCCTGGTTCTTTACATGGCACATAGTTCATGATGTGCCTCAGCCACAGGCTGTGGGCTCTGGCCAGGGTTCAAAGTGTAAGTTAACATCCAAGAAATAACAAGGTCTTATACTGCCAGACCCAGAGAATGCAAGTATACCTGACCTTGCCAGAGATCACCCCACTCTGGATAACAAGTTTGGCCCAAGGGGCCCTCTCCATACTCTTCCCCACAACCAGCAACTTTTCTGTGATGGGACTGGAGATAGAAATAGCTAGCCCTAGAAAATATCCAAAGAAAGGAACACAGAAAGTGCATCTCACCCCAACACAAGCCCCGCCTTCATCTGCCTGTCCTTCCCTCTACCATGACTCCCCTACCTTGACCGAGGAGGTCTCTGTATGCATTACATGGGCCAGCTGGACATTGATAGACAGAAAGATTCTTATTATTCATACATGAATCCCATTCATCTCTGACAGACCTCCAGAGATCAGGATAGGGATGACCACTCCTGAGAACACCACTTCCCATATGACATTCACTCACACCTAAGTTCCAAGACACTGAGACCAATGACCTTAGCTGCCCCCAAGGAAGTGACTACTCAGATACCCACATAGATGCTGAGACCAAGACTATGAGAACCAGCCAGCTGAGCATCATTCAACCCACATAGTGCCTCCAAGCAAACATACACCCAGTGATACCTCACCTAGGGAACCTGCATGCCAACCAAGCCCACCTGAATGTCAGGACATCCCTAAACACTACCTAAATGTCCACATTTGGACAAATGTAGATGAAAGAGCTCTCATGGGCACCTGAATGGTTTCCCCTAACACACATAAGTACCCCCAGACCCACTCTGACCCTGTATCCCTAAACCCCTATTTTCATTTCATAGAGTTAACAGTCTCCTACTTCCCAATGTGGACCTTCTAGGAAGCCCAGGCATCACCAAACACAGGCCCTACCCTCACTCTGGCCCTCTGCACTCAATCACCAGGGATCAGGCAGTAGATCAGGCAGGCTGCAGAGCTACTACTTACAGGGTCTCGAGCCTTGAATAAGCCCAACCAGCCCCAGTACTGAGGGATGGGGTAGACAAAAAGGGCTCCTGCACAGGCCAGGCCAGTATCAGGTCCACAGTGTTTGGCTAAGCCAGGGACAAAACTGTAGCACTTTGGGAAGCTGAGGTTTCTGGTCCAGAGAGAACAGAAAGGAGAGATGGCCCCAGGGAGGGTCTGCTGGCTAAGACAGACTGCAGCTTTCCCTTGGGCCTCCATGCAGCCTCCTGACACACAGGGAATGGTCCTAGCCCCACCTTGTTGGAATTGACTGCCCTTTCTGTCCAGGGCTGGAACTGAATGAGACCTGTGCTGAGGCCCAGGACGACTGCCCTTTCTGTCCAGGGCTGGAACTGAATGAGACCTGTGCTGAGGCCCAGGACGGGGAGCTGGACGGGCTCTGGACGACCATCACCGTCTTCATCAGTCTCTTCCTGCTCAGCGTGTGCTACAGTGCTTCTGTCACATTCTTCAAGGTCAGCCCCATTTCCTCCACCATCCCCACAATATATACACTATACTCAGGTTGTCTCCATAGTTATCCATGCTGTCCCTACCTGTTCCATACTGTCTCAAGCTCTCTCCCGTGTCATCATATGTCATCTTCCACATAGTCATACGCTGTCCTCACACCACCCTCTCCCTGTCCCTCTATTCTATACTGTGCCCACATTGTCCATGCTGTCCCTAATTTGTCTTGATGCTCCCGCAGGTTGTCACCCACCCTATCCATACGCTTTCTCTAATACAATCTGCACACCGTTCCTATTGTTGGTCCCCATTCTATTCACACCTGGTCCTCATCAGGTCCCTATGCTGTCCATATGATGCCCCTTGCTATAGCTGTGTACCATCTCAAAACTCTACTCACACCATGCCCCGTGATGTCACTGGTTTACCCTCACGCTAGATGTGCGCAATCCCTAGACTTGGAGCTGCCCCTTCCTTAGTGTACAAGATGGAGAAGACTAAGGTCAGGCACATAACATCTCACTTTTGCATCTCACAGGTGAAGTGGATCTTCTCCTCGGTGGTACAGGTGAAACACACGGTGGTCCCTGACTACAGAAACATGATTGGGCAAGGCGCCTAGCTTGTCTCTTCAGAAGATGCCAGAGCTTGCTAGCCCTCTAGGACCAAGTCCACTTTGCTGAGCAGCCAGACACACAGATGACGCTGCCTTCTCATCTCAGCATCCTTTGATCTTATGGCTCTGACTCTGCTGCTAATGTCCCTTCCACATTTAGAGGAGCATGTGGAGAGCAGGCTTTGCCCCAGACCATAGACAACAGGACCCAAGCACCACTATCACAGCCAGAACAATGGATAGGGTCAAAACTGCTGTTTCTTCTACAAGGTGTCTAGCCCTCAGCCAGGCACTCCTCCAGGATGGCCTGCATCCACTTAGATGCAAATAAGCCATAGAGCCAGCCCTGTCTACACAGTCCTCTGAAAAAGTGTGTTTCTCTGAGAGAAGTTTCCATATGCCTCTGAGGCTGAGAAGGCCCCAAAGGGACCTCTGTGGGATGACTGCCAAAGGTGACCCTAATAGCCTTCACCCGATCAGTGTCCTGGCATGTTTTTTTTTCCTGACACTTAAGCAAACTCTCAGTTCTTGGAATATAAGATGGGGCTCCTTGTGAAGACCCTTCTTCCTGCCATCTACGCAACATGATGGAATCTCAGATGCAAGATCCCATCAGAGACACTGCTGACCCCACAGCTTGAGGACCAGGGCACTGTTGCCTCACTGGATGACTTAGAGAGACACTCAGAGGGCCTGGGCTTCACAGCCTCTGTCAGGATCTAGCAGGTGCAGGAGCCACTGACCAGTGGCTGAGCAACCCAGAAAAACCTGTAAGAGAAGGGCATGATGAACAGACACCAGTCAGTCCCAAAGGTGGTCCAGGAGCAACATGAGGAGAAAGAGAGGATGCTTAAAAAGCCAGGCAGGAATGGGTCTTTCCTGCAGCCTGGCATCTAGACTGGACCACTGAGAGCAGAGAACACCAGTTATAGTAGACATCCATGGAGACAGCCCAGGCCAGCCACTGAGGCTGACTGACCGCTGGCACTGGAGAGGCACCGTGACTGTTTCTCCATTTCATATCAAGGCAAATGCCAGGCCAGAGTCCCCAACAAAGGAGAAACTCAGGAAGGAAAGTGGGGGTGCCTGGCTCTTAGGGAACTCCAACAGATGTTCACTGACATGAAGCTTAGCTTTTCCAGCTTTTTCTTTAAATTTTCTGGAGCCCGGTCATATCATTAAGGTCCCTCTTCATCTTTTTTTATAATAATAATAATAAAACATCCTTCAACACTGTACAACTCACTGTGTTCTTTCTGTATGGACCAGCCCCCACTCTCCTTGTACAAAAGTCACACACACACACATATACACACTCATATTCACACAGATGTGTATACATGCACATGCACACATACACACACCATGTTAACATCCTCAAAGCACCACTCACCCAGCACTCTGCTCTCAGTCTCAAGTCTCCTCCAACTATCCCATAACCAGACAGGGATGATCTGTGAATGGGAAATCATTCTGGATTTGCAGGCCATAGTGGCCATGAGGGAGGGGCAGTCAGGTAACACCCATGTGAGAGGAACAGGAAGCAGAAGATAGGTAACACCATTCCGGCAGGAACCAATGTCATAGCTTGAGAGTGGATTATAACCTGACAACCTGCAGTAGAGAAGACAGTCTTGGGAAAGTGGCCTCCACTTGCACTGGTACAGGGTGGCAGACAGCCTTTCTCAGGCAGATCATGAGACTGGGGAAAGAAAGCTCAGTAATATCAGGGCGATCTGTTCTCACTGCATTCCCAAGGTGGAGTTTTGCAGCTGGAACATCCTAAGACATAAGTTCAACTGTTAGGAACTGTTTAGATCTACAAAGTTCCTGGCAGAGGATTCTGATGGAGACTCAGGGGCTGGACTACACAGAAGACCAGTGCAGCTGCAACAGCAGTGTAGACCTGGCTAGCAATGCAGCTGCAGTTTCTGCTCTGGTGAGAGAAGCATTCTAACTGGGACTGGGAAGCATCTGATTCCTGCAAGTGGCATCTCTCCTTTGGGAGCCACACGATGACAGGCAGTAAAGTGTGCCATTTGATTCATAACCAGTGCCTGCTGCACAGTGAGCTGCAGGGAATCAGGGCTTAGGGCACAGTGAGCTGCAGGGGATCAGGGCTTAGGGCCAGACATGCTGAGCAGCTGGGTGAAAGCCAGATGCTTGGAACACAGTACCATAGTAACAATTACAGAGCAGTGGGACCTAAGGGACAGAGGAATGTCTCTATCCTGGGCCTTCAGGAGCCAACCAGGCTTTTCTATATGTCTCAGGACCAGAATATAACCAACTAACTGAGCCTCACTCTAAAGTAAGCAAGATACATGATTAAGCTGTTTGAGTTCCTAACAGTTAAGCTTCGAGACACTGGCAAGGCAGGCAACTTCCCTGGGACCCTACAGTAAAAGCATGCACCTCCCTTCTGCCTCTTGGGGACATTTGGACCTCTCTGGCAGGCTGAGGAAAGTACAGTCAGGCTAATAACTGTTCACTCCATGGCTAAGAAAGCTGAGGTGGAAGAGACTCTTTACAACTCAGCTCTCCAGGGCACCTGGGCAAGGTTTCTGTGTAGTTTTAAGCCATTCAACTCCCAATACCAGTTTCCATAGGCTGCTAGGACAGATCATGGCTTGAACGTCAGGTCTCCATTCTCTGCCAGCTCTGGAAGCCAAGAATTTGAGCAATGGCATCCGAGGTTAGAGTTCTCCATGCTGCAGGAAGAATCAGTTCTGTGCCCCACCTAGCTGTACAGTAATGGCTTTCAGCCATCCCTTGTCTTGTAGAAGCAATACACTATCCCATCTGTGTACAAACAGTCCCTCTCCAGGGACCTAGTCCTACTGCGTTTGATACCCTACACTGATCCGGTATCAAATTCAGAATCCAAATGTAGACATATATTAATGTCCTGAGCTTGGGACTTTAAACACTTACTGCTGTGATCAAATACATGTCAGGAAACAAAAAAAAAAAAAAGAATGACTTACCTTGGCTGACATTTTTGAGAGATGTCAGTCTATCATGGTGAAGATGATGCAGAGATCAGAAGTTCTGTGGAGGTTGGAGCTTACACCAGTTTCTTGTTACTTTCTATACCCAGTAAGCTGAGATGAGGCTTTAACCAGGGCTAAGCAATGACACTATCCCTGACCACATGGCCGTATATCTGCCAGGACACACAGGCAAGGAGTATCTACTGTAGCAAGTAGATCTTGCCCTTCAGCCATCAATAGCCACTTCCATGAACACTGGCACCTGCTTTCAGGGTAGGCCTGGCTCCTGGATATTGAGCCCTGTTCCAGGGGCAAGCCTGGATCCTGGCTCCCAACATTCTTTCTCATGACAAGGCTATATCTTGGCTCATAATATACAAGTAGAATTTAGAAACTGTCCAGGACAGATGTAGTTCTAAATTTATATCTTAAGTGACTTATTTCCTCCACTAGGTCCTTTCTCTACCATCACCTCCTCCAACGGGGTTGACCCACTGATTAGTTCAGAGCTCTCAAATATAGTCACCTGAGAAGTCTTTCATAGACAAACACCCCCTAAAAATGCCACCACTTAATCCAATCAAGGTTACAAGCAAATGAACCATTACATCAGAGGAGGAAGAATCTTGGCACAGGGTCACAACATCAGCCCTACCTTAATTTCCATCCTGATGCCTTGTCCCAGGTATATCAAACTCACCACCCACATTTCCCACCTATCTTAATTAGGTTTCTATTTTTGATAAAACACCATGACCAAAAAAGCAAGTTGGGGAGTATTTGGCTTACATTTCCACATTGCTAATTGAAGGAATTCAGGACAGGAACTCAAACAGGGCAGGATTCTGGGGGCAGGAGATGATGCAGAGGCAATGGAGGGGTCTTGGTTACTTGCTTGCTTCACATGGCTTACTCAGCCTGCTTTCTTGTAGAACCCAGGACTATCATCCCAGGGACTACCTCCCATCTCAGGCTTGGTCCTCCCCTATTGATCACTGATTGAAAATGCCTTACATCTTATTGCATGGAGGCATTTCCTCAAGTAAGTCTCCTTTCTCTCTGATGATTCCAGCTTGTGTCAAGTTGACACATAGAAACCAGCCAGTACACCATCCAGCTGTGTAGCCAGTCCCTTAAAAGCCTTCAGTCCCTCCCCCATTCTATCTGGATCTGGATCTACATCTGTCTGTGTAGCTGTCTTAGGGTTTTACTTCTATGAACAGACACCATGGACAAGGCAACCCTTATAAGGACAACATTTAATTGGGGCTGGATTACAGGTTCAGAGATTCAGTCCATCATCATTAGGTCAGGAGCATGGCAGCATCCAGGCAGGTATGATACAGGAGGAGCTGAGAGTTCTACATCTTCATCTGAAGGCTGCTAGCAGAATACTGGCTTCCAGGCAGCTAGGATGAGGGTCTTTAAGCCCACACCCACAGTGACATACCTACTCCAACAAGGCCACATGTTCTAATAGTGCCACTCCCTGGGCCAAGAATATATAAACTATCACAATAACCATCCTCCTGCAACTGGAGCAGAAGCTATAAGATTTCTATGTATCATCCATCAGTCATTTATGCCTAAAATCTGTGGTCCCTCTGCTGTCTGCCCATCTGTCATCTCCATCTTGGATATCTTCTACATGTATCATCTAATGTTAATATCTATCCTTTATCTATCATCTCACACTTGTTCTGCTTCTCGGAAAAACCTTGGGCACTCATCTCTGACACCCTGAAAAAGCCTAATCTTGGTGTGGTTTCAGCCATAATGGACACACTGGCTTCAAGCAGAATGCTAGCTTATTTGTTTTTTAGGGTAAATTCTTGTGTATCCCGGGCTGGTCTCTGACTTTTTATAGTCAAAGATCACTCTGAACTTTTGACCCATCTGCCTTCACATATGCAGTACCGGAATTACAGGCTGGCATTCACCACACCTGGTTTATATGATAACAGGGATCAAACCTGGAGCTTTCTACTGCTAGGCATGTACTGTATCAACCAAGACACATTCAAGACCGATGCTTTGATGACATTTTGTGGGATAGCCAAAGAGAAGACTGTTTGGTCATGGATTTAAGGCAATAGAAAGTCTTTATTAGCCAGCTGAGTGTTCAGAAACCCAGTGTAGATCTGAGCCTTTCTCAGGGTGAGATTGTAAGTACAAAAACTATGTTCTGGTTGACATACTTCAGTTAACAAGAACACTTAGCCAGAAGCAGAACTACAGGAGCCAAAAAACAAGGTTAGTACATTTACAAACTTTCCTAGAACTATATGGACTTTAACTATATGGATTCAGTCTTTGTTTTAGTTTTGGCAACTCATGCTTTTGTCTTATTTAGGGTTTTACTGCTGTGCGCAGACACCATGACCAAGGCAACCCTTATAAGAACAACATTTAATTGGGGCTGGCTTACAGGTTCAAAGGTTGAGTCCATTGTCATGAAGGTGGGATCATAACAGCACCTAGGCAGGCATGGTGCAGGAGGAGCTGAGAGTTCATCATCTTGTTCTGAAGGCAAACAGAAGACTGGCTTCCAGACAGCTAGGATAAAAGTCTTAAAGCCTACACCCACAGTGACACACCTACTCCAATAAAGCTGCACCTACTCCAAAAGGGTCACACCCCCTAATAGTGTCACTCCCAGTGCCAAGCATATCCAAACCACCACATTCCATTCCCTGGCCCCCATAGGCTTATTCAAACATATGAATCTATGGAGGCCATACCTAGCCATAGCTTAATAAAAAACTACATTTTGTCCAAATTCCAAAGTTTTCATAATCTATAGGAGTCTCAAGAATGTTAAAAATCCAAAGTTCAAAGTCTCTTCTGAGATTCATCCAATCACATAACTGTAATCCTCAAAGCAAGACAGGAAATCATCTGGACAAACTCTAAACTCAACATCTCCATCAGATCTTCAACTCCTTTTTCATCTTTGTTGACTGCCACAAACTTCTTTCTCCTGGGATAGTTCCACTCCCTGTTAGCAGCTTTCCTCAGCAGATATCCCATGGCTCTGGCATCTTGGGGTCTCCAAGTCAACTTAAACCTCACAGCTTTTTATTCCAATGTCCGGGATCCAGACATGATCTGGGCTCCTCCAAAGGCCTTGTCTCACTTCTTAAGCTCTGCCCTCTGTAGCACTCTAAGCTCTGGTTGACCACTCCACTGCTGCTGCTGTGCTTGGTGATCATCCCATGGTACTGGCATCTCCAGTATGATGGGTTTTTTCCTACAGCTAGGCTTCACCAATAGCCTCTCATAGGCTCTCACCATGGTGCCAAATCCCAACTTCTTTGCATGACCCCTTCAGTCCTGGGCTATCAACTGCAACTGAGGCCTTCACCAGTGGCCTTCCCTGGCCTCTCACAGTGCCAAGCCCCAGCTGTTCTCCATAATCCCATCATACCTTTAAAACCAGTACCACCTGGGTGATTCTTACACATTACAAGGTCCAGGTACACCATGAGGTACAACCTTGACAATCTCTGGAACACAGCTTCTTTGTGCTTCAGAAAACACCTCCCAGAAGATTTCACCTCAGTGATGCTGGTCCCTTCTTAATCATCACTGTCCTAGCTCCAAATAACCAGTATCAATTGTCCCATTAGTCTCCTTCTTATTACCAGTTTTCTGTTTTCCAACTCCTACACTGCCTAAGCTTGGCTGTCCTAGAACTTGCTCTGTATATTGATCTTGAACTCAGAGATCTGCGTGGCTCTGTTTCCTGAGTACTGGGATTAAAGGTGTGTACCACCATGCCTGGACTTAAGCTTTTCTTCACCTAGAACTTGCTCTGTCCCAGGCTTGTCTTAAGCTCAGAGATCTGCTTAGCTTTGTCTCCTTGGATGAAAAGTGTGTACCACCATGTGTGGGCCTAAGCTTTTTATGGCCACTGTCCTTCAAGATCCAGATCAAAAGCCTGTGTCTTCCGGTCTCAAAATCTAGATCAAAATCTGGATACAAGGGACAAAAGTATGCCCTCCATTTCTGGATTGTAGGTCATTCCAGATTGAAAATCCAAACTATTCCTTATTCAACTACAAATATAAACAGCATGCTTCGCTTGGTGGGATCTTGTCCTGAGATCACCACACCCTTAATCTCTTTATCTCCTTGAACTTGGGATTCAGCTCCATTTCACTTCCTGGTGTCCTTTAATTACTTCAACCATATGTTTTATATTTTTCCTTCTAAACTTACTACACTTGTTCAAAACACTCTCCATGAAACTTAACCAGAAAACAAAGTCTTTGTTGGGCATTTTTGAGACTTCCTTTGTTAATCTCATTATCTTAGCCTCAGCTAGATTCTTCAGACAGGGGCAGAAAGCAGACACATTCTTCACCAAAATATTACAAGGGTAGTCTCTCAGCCACAAACTAACGTTTTCTCCTTTGAGAACTTTTGAACCAGCCCCCTACAGTTTAAATCACCCTTGACACCAACGTCTTCCGTATTCCTACTAGGATGGTCCAATAAGTCCCATTTAAATCATTCCATTGCTTTCCAAATCCAAAGTCCCCAAATCCACATTCTTCCAAACAAAACCATGGTCATTCACATCACAGCAATGCCCTACTCCTGCTACCAACTTCTGTCTTAGGGATTCCATTGCCATGAACAAACACCATGACCAAGGCAACTCTTTTTTTCCTGTTTTTTTTTTTAATTTTTATTGGATATTTTATTTATTTATAATACAGATGACATCCCCTTTCCCCATTTCCCCTCCCTAGAACCTCCTATCCCATCCCCCACTCCTCCTTTATGCTCTTATACCATTTTGATTACATGCATGTGTTAAGGTCAGTTCTAGGTTGAGGGTCTAGTAATACAATAGATACAAATAGTCAAGGAACAAGCAAAACAATAAACACAAATAGTCAAAGAAAAAGCAAGGCATTAAACCCAATTAAGTGAACACTCCAGTGATCACTGTTTCTAAGTGCTTATCAGGATGACCAAAGTATCTGAGCGTCCTTTCCTGTCCTAGCCCAAGGTCATTTTCATACCTTAAAGCCTACTTTGTTGTCCTAGCCTAAAATTTAGATTCCTGCCTGAAATTACTTCTTTGTTCTACTTACATTAAATACTATCACAGGGTTGCTAATGGAAGAGTGAGAGAGAAGACGGAAGGAGTTCAAGGGGCTTGCGGCCCAATGGGGAGAGTGACAAAACCAAACAACTAGGGGTCCCTGGGTCTAAACAGCTAGTCTGGGGACACACATGGAGGGACCCATGTCTCTAGCTGTGTTTTTAGAGGATGGACTTGTTGGGGATCAATAGGAGAGGAGAGCCTTGATCCCTTGAAGGCTAGGTGTGCCAGCGAGGGGGAATTTGATTGAGGGGAGGTGGGAGTGGGTAGATGGGTGGGAGCACACCCTCATAGAAGTAGGAGGAGGGAGGATGGGTTAAGGGGTTTCTGGGGGTGGAGAAAGGAGAAAGGGGATAACATCTGAAATGTAGATAAATAAAGTACCCAATAATAATAAAAAAGAAAAAAGAAAAACAAACAAACAAAAAAACAGATAATGGAACTGTCTATGGCAGTTGAACATTTGAGACTTTTTAGCAGCAATTGAAAATTACCCATATTACAGGGATTCCTTATAACTGTCAAGGGAAAGAGACTGTGGAACAGGCCCAGGAAACTGTAAAACAATACCTTCATAAAATAAAAAAGGGGGAGATGTATCCTGTACATCACAAATTTATTTAAATCATGAACTTTTTATTTTTTATTTTAAATTTTAAAAAAATTGGATGCCAAGAAACTTCCTGCTGAGTGTCTATGGGCTCTACAACTAGGCATACTTATTCATAGGTGAAAGTGAAGGATCCACTTATGGATCTTATAGACTTATAGACTTATAGACTCTATGGAGTCTAAACAAATGCAGCTCAACTACACAAAGTAAGGCGGACAAATACATTCAGTGGTTAACAAAGAATCGTTCATCACATGTCCTTTCATGTGCTTGCTTTAGCAGAATATTCTGTCTCCTGTGTATACTTCAGCTAAATATTCCTTCATGAGTCTGCCTTCTTTCACCTGTGTCTACTTCAGAAAAATACTCCTTCACATGTTTGCCCCAACAAAACACCATCCAACACAACTGACTTTCCAAAGAACTCTTAAGTTTCCACTTCAGGACACTCTTATGGATAGCCTAGGACACTATTAGGAACTCATAAGGACAGTGTGGGAAAACTTGGAAACATTGTGGAAACAGACTAGTAACATTATAGAGACAATGACAACAGCTTGAAGGCCCTGTGGGGACAGTGTGAAGACTTGGGGACAGTAAGAACATTGCAGGACAGTAGAAGAACACTGAGGTGATGGTATTACCAAACTTGAAGAGTGTGATGTAGCACTGTAGCACATACTGAGCAAGAAGAGGCTGATGAAGATGGTGATGGTTGTCCAGAGCTCGTCCAGCTCCCCATCCTGGGTGTCAGCACAGGTCTTATACAGTTCCAGCTCTGTAGACAGAATGTCTTGTGTATCATATGGATGCATCCACCTGTCAATAACAAGACATGTGGCCTATAGGAATGGGTAGAATAGAAGGTGGGGCATCATGTAGGCTAAAGGAATTCAAGGATAGAACCAGGCAAGGAAGTGTTATCTGGGAAATGTGACGAGATGGGCACATAGTACCCGAGCACAGGCAGTGGGCCACATTGCAGAATGTAGATTAGAATGAATGGGATACTTTAAGCTATGATCTAATAAGAGAAAAGCCTAGCTATGTGGCCAAGGTATTTGTAAATATATGTTGAGTCTGAGCCATATTTCTGGAACCATGGGGCTGGAAGGAAGAACTGGACAAAACTTACAGAGCTCTGCAAGAAGGGAAGTCAGTGATTGCACAAAGGAGGTAGGACTAAGATAATCTGTGTGGCAGACTGGGTCTTTGAGGAGGCAAGAGATTTACGAATCTCTGGACTGGACTAGCAGACCTCTCTTTAGGGCCAGATCTGCTTTCATTTTCTTTTTTTAACTAACATACTGCTTTAATTGTTATCACAAAAAAACAAATCTTAGTGATTGTGGCCGAGTTACAGTTAAAAAGTCCTAAAATATATCACTGCAGTTTTTTAATTTTTTTATTGGATACTTTATTTATTTACAACACAGATGTCAGCACCTTTACCCATTTCCCCTCCCTAGAACCCCCTATCCCATCTCCACTCCTACTTTATGATTTTATACCATTTTAATTACATGCATGTATTAAGGTCAGTTATAGGTTAAGGGTCTAGCAATACAATAGATGCAAATCGTCAAGGAATAAGCAAGACAATAAACACAAATAGTCAAAGAAAAAGCAAGGTAATAAACAAAATTCTGTGAACATTCCCATGATCACTGTTTCTAAGTGCTTATTAGGATGACCAAAGTATCTGAGCCTCCTTCTCTGTCCTAGCCCAAGGTCATTTTCATGTCTGAAGCCTACTTTGTTGTTCTAGCCTAAAATTTAGATTCCTGTCTACAATTACTTCTTTGTTCTAGCCAAAGATTTAGATTTCTATATGAAATCACTTCTTTGTTCTAGCCTAATGTCAAATTCCTGCCTGAAGCCTGCTTTCTTGTACTTGGCCAATGTCATATTCCTGCCAAGCAACCCATTTCCTTGTTTTCAGCTTATGTCAGATTCTTGCCAAGCAGCCCCAAAAGCTCTCTGCCTCTCTTCTTTTTTTATTTCACTAACAAGATCGAGCCTGCCTTAGGTCATTCTGACAAGAATGCCTTCCTTACCCATTATGGAATATGCATTATCAAAAGCAATGCATTTGTGTCTTAGGTTGGTAAGGCTCTGTAAAGAATATTACCTGTCCTTGGCTTGCCAGACTGTTAATTTAATAACTCTGTCTAGGGGTCCATTTTCAGGTTCAAGCCATGTACTTTGGCTGCCAACATGTTGATGATGTTAAAGAAAAGCTTTATCACAATAGGCAGGAATAAAAATATTCCCAGGACAAAAAGGGCTAGCATGATCAAGCTATATATGCCATTTTTGAAGCTTGGCCAAAATAGAAATACTGACCTCAGGCCATGGGTAATTTTATCTGCAGTATCTACTTCATCAATGCTCATCAGAGAAGCATTCTTGAAATTTATAAGCTCCCTATGTATCGTTAAAATGTCCAGAGAGGTAATAGAATTATGCTAAATACACTACAAGTGTCATTAAACTTCTTCCTAATTATGCCTAAAACTGTAAATTTTAGAACTAACATGAATCCAATGGTATTTGGCATGACACTCAAGATGGCTCCTTACCCTTAAATTCTGAACCTCCTTCCAGTAATTTGAATAGGATACAGAGCATCAATCTGTTCTTCCAAATGCCTATCTACATCCTCTTGTATATTCAACACATTAGTAACATGTTTTGCTAAATGATTAACAAGCGTAGTTAACCTCTTGTGTCACAGCAATTGCAGAAGCAGTGGTGCTAGAAATTAATGTAATTAAAGCTTTTATACCAGCAATAATCAAGCCCACTACCCTCTTGTTTCTGCTTAAAACCTGCCTCATTTCTTCCAAAACTTGCAAGCTACTTTTAGAATACCAAAGTTCTATGATACTCAGGGCACTAAAACAAAAGCTGACTGATAGACCTGCATAGCTGACATGCCATATTTCAAAACACAAACACAATTAGAAGGTGTACAATCAATGCAACTTACATTAAATACTGTAGAAGAAACAAAAGTATTTTTAACTTGACAATGAAAAGAGCCTTAACACATGTGCTAACAACTGTTTGAAATCCAGATCCTGCCCCAACTTTATCCCTTGCTAACATAACATCATAGAAAACTGCAGCTAATTTCCATATGTCTCTGAAAATGTCCAGATCCAGACTTCCAAATGAAGACTGTTATTTCCAATATTGGATTGATTTCTAGACCAATCCATAATTGAGTCTGAATAACTGGTCACATTTAATAACAATACAAGAGACATTATAACTTCTCTTTTTGATTTTCTGTTCCACAAGGTCTAAGAACTTGAGGCAAGGCAGCTTGTCTCATCAGGGGTATAGGTAAGCAATGGTGGGTCAGGAACTTATGTCCAATACAGTTTCCCAGTCACCATTGTCAGGGCACTCAGCAAGCTCACAGGTCAGCATCATTGTTTGTCCTGTCATCAGCATGTCTCACCCATCGTTCTGGCAGTCGCCATGCTCGTTCAGCATCCTGCAGAAAAAAAAAAAAAAACCACAAACATGCCCTCTTCCCCATATTTTTTTTTTTAAGTTCTACACAGGCCTCTTTGTATTTCAATGCTGTTTATTGAGGAGTGAATGAGACTACTGCCAGACATGCCAACGACACTTCACATTCAAGGGCCGGGAGTGGGACAGCCTCCACACTGTCACTGCATAAGCTGTCTGGGAAAGAACCAGAGTGACATCAAGTGACAACCCCATGCTTCTGGTTTGTCAACAGTTGTTTGCAGCTGGTTGGCTGGTAAAGGCTTCTTTCTACCCACCAGACTCTCACTCCATTTACAGAATGTTCCCCCAGTCTGTGTGACACATATCTATGTGGATGAACAGATCTGAAAGCTGCTTTCCTATCGTTTCCCCTTTCCCTTCACACGGGTCGGACACAGCAATAGAAAAATACTCTGCAGTGCTACTATAGGGCTTACAGGGACCTCCTGTAAGGTCTGAGGATCCACGGCAGTCCACTCTGCACACAGGGCTGCTGTTCCTGTGCACGGTTCCAGAAGAATGGCCTACACACAACACTACTCTCTCCTTGCTCAAAAACAAAACAAAGAAACCTAAACAAAAGGGTAAACGTTTATTTGGAGTTAGTCTTCTGGCGGGTGGTAGTAAGGCCCTTCAGGCAGAGTTCAGGAGCTCCTGTATGGCTGCCTGCTGCTCCGGGCTGAGCTGTGCTATGCACTCAGTCCACAGTCCTCCAGAAGTCTGTACTTGGCGAACTACATTGGCCAGGCGTTTGGCACAGGGGTCTTCATGTTTAATGGCCTCATGCATTTCTCCTTCTGCAATTATACTGAATATTTTCGGTAGATTGGTATTGTTTGGGCCAAGAACAATTGGGTGATTACTTTCAATCAGGTCGCACAGGTAACTGAAGGTCTGGACAGCTTCTTCTTTATCTTCATGTAGGGGGAGCCATGAGAGCCAGTGTGGCAGGACCTCCTCGACATTCACACAGTCGGGCTTGAACTTCATGATCTTTCCCACTGCTGAGATGCAGTTCTCTGTGGCGTTGACATTTTCTTTGGTCTTAGAATCTGCAGACTGAATGACTCTTACAAGCAGCGGGAGTGCTTCTGTACAGAAAGGGCGGTAGTTGTCTCCACCATACTGCGCCATGACGCCGAGGCCATACGCCACAGCTTGCCTGACTTCTGGGCTGTTGTCACACACATACTGGAGCATTGGCCTTAAGAAATATTCTGCATACTTAAATGAAGCCGGACTGCAGTGTTCTATGATATCATCGAAGATACACAATCCCCATTGTCTGTCTGGCCACGGTCTATGTGGACAAATCAGGTTGACAATTAATGGGAGCAGCTAAAAATATGGAACGCTTCACGAATTTGCGTGTCATCCTTGCGCAGGGGCCATGCTAATCTTCTCTGTATCGTTCCAATTTTAGTATATGTGCTGCCGAAGCAAGCACCCTCTTCCCCATATTTAATACCTGATCGAGGTCATGCCTTATGCCAGTAAGTGGATCCTTCCCTTTCACCTATGAATAAGTATGCCTAGATGTAGAGCACCATAGATACTCAGCAGAAAGTTCCTTGGCATCAATTTAAAAAAATTAAGATTAAAGAATAAAAAGAACATGACTTAAATAAATTTGTGGTGTACAGGGATATATCTTTCCCTTTTTTATTTTATGAAGATGTTGTTTTAAAGTTTCCTCGGTCAGTTCCACAATCTCTTGTCCTTGACAACTATAAGGAATCCCTGTAATATAGATAATGTTAAATTGCTGTTAAAAGGTCTCAAATGTTCGACTGCCATAGCCAGTTCCATTATGTGGTTGGTTGGTTGGTTGGTTGGTTGGTTGGTTGGTTGGTTTCTTTGTTTTTATTATTGGGTACTTTATTTATCTACATTTCAGATGTTATCCCCTTTCTCCTTTCTCCACCCCCAGAAACCCCTTAACCCACCCTCCTTCCTCCTACTTCTATGAGGGTGTGCTCCCACCCATCCACCCACTCCCACCTTCCTGCACTCAAGTTCCCCCTCACTGGCACATCTCTAGCCTTCAAGGGACCAAGGCCCTCCTCTCCTACTGATCCCCAACAAGTCCATCCTCCTCTACAAACACAGCTAGAGTCATGGGTCCCTCCATCTGTATTCCAAGACTAGCGGTTTAGACCCAGGGAGCACTGGTTGGTTGATATTGTCTCTCTCCCCATGGGGCCACAAGCCCCTTCACTCCTTCAGTCTTCTCTCTAACTCCTCTACTGGGAACCCTGTAATCCCTTTGATGGTTAGCTGTGAGCATCTTCCTCTGTATATGTCAGGCTCTTGCAATGCCTCTAAGGAGACAGGTATATCAGGCTCCTGTCAGCATGCACTTCCAGATATCCACAACAGTGTTTGCATATGGTGATTGCATCTGGGAGGGATCTCCAGGTGGGGAAGTCTTTGTGTGGTCTCTCCTCCAGTTTCTGCCTCAGACACTGTTTCATATTTGCTCCTGTGAGTATTTTGTTACTCCTTCTAAGACCGACAAAAACACCCACACTTTGGTGTTTCTTTTTCTTGGGCTTCATGTGGTATGTGAGTTATGTCTTGGTTTATTGTGAGATTTTGGGCTAATATCCACTTATCTATGAGTGCATACCATGTTTGTTCTTTTGTGATTGGCTTACCTCACTCAGGATGATATTTTCTAGTACCATCCATTTGCTTAAGAATTTCATGAATTCATTGATTTTAATAGCTGAGTAATTCTCCATTCTGTAAATGTACCACATTTTCTGTATCCATTCCTCAGTTGAAGGACATCTGGGTTCTTTCCAGCTTCTGACTATTATAAATAAGGCTTCTGTGAACATAGTGGAACATGTGTCCTTGTTATATGTTGGAGCATCTTCTGGGTATATGCCCAGGAGTGGTATCCCTGGATCAACAGGTAATGCTATGTCCAATTTTCTGAGGAACCATCAGACTGATTTCCAGAGTGATTGTACCAGCTTGCAATCCCACCAACAATGGAAGAGTGTACCTCTTTCTCCTTGTCAGCACCTTCATCATCTGAGTATTTAATCTTAGCCATTCTGGTTGGTGTAAGGTAGAATCTCAAGGTTGTTTTGATTTGCATTTCCCTGATGACTAAAAATGTTGAACATTTTTTTAGGTGCTTCATGGCCATTCGATATTCCTCAGTTGAGAATTCTTTGTTGAGCTATCTCTACCCCATTTTTAATAGGGTTATTTGACTGTCTAATTTCTTGAGTTCTTTGTAAATTTTAGATATTTGCCCTCCATCAGATGTAGGATTGGGAAAGATCTTTTCCCAATCTGTTGGTGACCATTTCCTCCTACTGTCCCTTGCCTTACATAAACTTTCAAATTTTATGAGGTCTCATTTTTCAATTCTTGATCTTTGAGCATAAGCCATTGATGTCCTGTTCAGGAACTTTTCCCCTGTGCCCATGTGTTCGAAGCTCTTCCCCCACTTTCTCTTCTATTAGTTTCAGTGTGTCCTGTTTTATATAGAGGTCCTGTATCCACTTGGACTTGAGTTTTGTACAAGGAAATAAGAATGGATCCATTTGCATTCTTCTACATGCTGACCTCCAGTTGAACCAGCACCATTTGTTGAAAATGCTTTTTCCCACTGGATGATTTTAGCTCCTTTGTCAAAGATCAAGTGACCATAGGTGTGTGGGTTCATTTCAGGGTCTTTAATTTTATTCCATTGATTTTCCTGCCTGTCTCTGTAACAATACCATGCAGTTTTTTATCACTATTGCTCTGTAGTACAGCTTGAGGTCAGGGATGGGGATTCCCCAGTTCTTTTATTTTTGAGACTAGCTCTCACTATCCTGGGTTTTTTGTTATTCCAAATGAATTTGAGAATTGTTCTTTCTATCTCTATGAAGAATTGATTTGAAATTTTGATAGAGGTTGCATTGAATCTGTAGATTGCTCTTGGCAAGATGACCATTTTTATTATATTATTCCTGCCAATCCATGAGCATGGGAGATCTTTCCATCTTCTGAGATCTTTGATTTCTTTCTTCAGAGACTTGTAGTTCTTGTCATACAGGTCTTTCACTTGCTTGGTTAGACTCACACCAAGGTATTTTATATTATTTGTGACTATTGTGAAGGGTGTCATTTCCCTAATTTCTTTTTCAGTCTGTTTATCTTTCATGTAGATGAAGGCTACAGATTTGTTTGAGTTGATTTTATATCCAACCACTTTGTTGAAGTTGTTTATCAGGTTTAGGAGTTCTCTGGTGGAAGTTTGGGGGTCACTTAAGTATACTATCATATCATCTGCAAATAGTAAAATTTTGACTTCTTCCTTTCCTATTTGTATCACTTTGATCTCCTTTTGTTGTCTAATTGCTCTGGCTAGAACTTCCAATACTATATTGAATAGGTAGGGAGGGAGTGGGCAGCCTTTTCTAGTTCCTGATTTTAGTGGAATTGCTTCAAGTTTCTCTCCATTTAGTTTGATGTTGGCTACTGGTTTGCTGTATATTGCTTTTACTATGATTAGGTATGAGCTTTGAATTCCTGATCTTTCCAAGACTTTTACCATGAAGGGATGTTGAAATTTGTCAAATACTTTCTCAATATCTAGTGAGATGATCATGTGTTTTTTCCCCTCTGAGTTTGTTTATATAGTGGATTTTATTGATGGATTTCCAAATATTCAACCATTCCTACATTCCTGGGATAAAGCCTACTTGGTCATGATGAATGATTGTTTTGATGTGTTCTTGGGTTTGGTTTGCGAGAATTTTATTGAGTATTTTTACATCAATATTCATAAGAGGGATTGGTCTAAAGTTTTCTTTCTTTGTTGTGTCTTTGTGTGGTTTAGGTATGAGCATCATTGTGGCTTCATTAAATGAATAGGGTAGTGTTCCTTCTGTTTCTATTTTGTGCAATAGCTTATAGAAAATTGATATTAGGTCTTTTTGGAAGGTCTGATAGAATTCTGCACTAAAACCATCTGGTCCTGGGCTTTTTTTAATGGGGAGACTTTTAATGACTGGTGCTATTTCTTTAGGGGTTATAGGACTATTTAGATGGTTTATCTGATCCTGATTTAACTTTGGTACCTGGTATCTGTCTAGAAAATTGTCCATTTCATCCAGATTTTCCAGTTTTATTGAGTATAAGCTTTTGTAGTAGGATCTGGTGATTTTTTTAATTTCCTCAATTTCTGTTGTTATGTCTCTCTTTTCTGTTCTGATATTATTAATTTGGATATTGTCTCTGTGCCCTCTGGTTAGTATGACTAAGGGTTTATCTATCTTATTGATTTTTCTCAAAGAACCAGCTCCTGGTTTTGTTGATTGTTTGTATAGTTCTCTTTGTTTCTACTTGGTTGATTTCAGCCCTGCGCTTGATTATTTCCAGCTGTCTATTCCTCTTGGGTGCACTTGCTTCTTTTTGTTCTAGAACTTTCAGGTGTACTGTCAACCTGCTAGTGTGTGCTCTCTCCAGTTTTTTTTTTTTGTAGGCCCTTATAGCTATGAATTTTCCTCTTAGCACTGCTTTCATTGTGTCCCACAAGTTTTTGTATGATGTGTCCTCTTTTTCATTAAATTCTAAAAAGTCTTTAATTTCTTTCTTTATTTCTTCCCTGATCAAGTTATCATTGAGTAGAGCGTTGTTCAGTTTCCATATATATGTAGGCTTTCCATTGATTTTAACATTATTGAAGACCAGACTCAGCCCATGGTGATCTGATAGGATGCATTGGGATTATTTCAATTTTCTTGTATCTGTTGAGGCCTGTTTTGTGACCAACTATATGGTCAATTTTGGAGAAAGTACCATGAGGTGCTGAGAAGAAGTTATATACTTTTGGTTTTGGATGAAATGTTATATAAATATCTGCTAAAGCCATTTGGTTTATAACTTCTCTTAGTTTTACGATGTCTCTGTTTAGTTTCTGTTTCCATGATCTGTCCATTGATGATAGTGAGGCGTTGAAGTCTCCCACTATTATTGTATGAGGTACAATGTGTGCTTTAAGCTTTAGTAAAGTTTCTTTTATGAACGTGGGTGCCCTTGCATTTAATGCATAGATGTAAAGAATTGAGATTTCATCTTGGTTGATTCTTCCTTTGATGAGTATGAAGTGTCCATTCTTACCTTTCTTGATAACTTCTGGTTGAAAGTCAATTTTATTCGATATTAGAATGGATACTCCAGCTTGTTTCTTGGGACCCTTTGCTTGGAAAACTGTTTACCAGCCTTTTATTCTGAGGTAGTGTCTGTCATTGTCACTGAGGTGGGTTTCCTGTATGCAGCAAAATGTTGGGTTTTGTGTAAGTATACAGTCCATTAGTCTATGTCTTTTTATTGAGGAATTGAGTCCATGGATGTTAATAGACATAAGGAGAAGTGATTGTTGCTTCCTGTTATTTTTGTTTTTGGAGGTGAAGTTATGTTTGTGTGGCTATCTTCTTTTAGGTTTGTTGGAAGAAGACTACTTTCTTGCTTTTTCTAGGGTATAATTTCCCTCCTTGTGTTGGTGGTTTCCTTCTATTATCCTTTGTAGGGCTGAATTTGTGGAAAGATATTGTGTAGATTTGCTTTTTGTCATGGAATATCTTGGTTTCTCCATCTATGGTAATTGAGAGTTTTGCTGGGTCTAGTAGCCTGGGCTGGCATTTGTGTTCTCTTAGGGTCTGTATGACATCTGTCCAGGATCTTCTGGCTTTTATAGTCTCTGGTGAGAAATCTGATGTAATTCTGATAGGTCTGCCTTTATAAGTTGCTTGACCTTTTTCCCTTACTGCTTTTAATATTCTCTCTTTATTTTGTGCATTTGGTGTCTTGATTATTATGTGACAGGAGGTATCTGTTTTCTGATCTAGTCTATTTGGAGTTCTGTAGGCTTCTTGTATGTTCATAGGCATCTCTTTCTTTAGGTTAGGGAAGTTTTCTTCTATAATTTTGTTAAAGATATTTACTGGCCCTTTAAGTTGGGAATCTTCGCTTTCTTCTATACCTATTACCCTTAGGTTTGGTCTTCTCATTGTGTCCAGGATTTCCTGGATGTTTTGGGTTAGGAGTTTTTTGCATTTTGTATTTTCTTTGACCATTGTGTCAATGTTTCCTATGGTATCTTCTGCACCTGAAATTCTCTCTTCTATCTCTTGCATTATGTTGGTGATGCTTGCACCCATGACTCCTGATCTCTTTCCTAGGTTTTCTATCTCCTGGGTAGTCTCCCTTTACGATTTGTCTATTGTTTTTACTTCCATTTTTATGTCTTGAATCATTTTGTTCAATTCCTTTACCTGTTTGGTTGTATTCTCTTGTAATTCTTTAAGGGATTTTTCTGTTTCCTCTTTAAGGGCTTCTACCTTAAATGTGTTCTGTGTTTCTTTAAAGGAGTTATTTATATCCTTCTTAAAATCTTCTATCATCATTGTTAGAAATGATTTTAAATCTAAATATTGCTTTTCTGGTGTCATTGGGTATTCAGGACTTGCTATGGTGGGAGAACTAGGTTCTGATGATGCCAAGTAACCTTGGTTTCTGTTGCTTATGTTCTTGCGCTTGCCTTTCACCATCTGGTTATTTCTAGTGCTACCTTCACTCACTACCTCTGAATGGAGCCTGTCCTGTTATCTTGGTTGTGATGGAACTCTGCAAAATCCAACTCTCTCTGTGATTCTGTGATCCTTAGACCCTCGTTGTGATAGCTCCTGGGAGTCAGGCTGCTTCTGGGCTCCTGAAATCCTGGTGTCCACAAGCTCCTGAGATCCTGTGATGCTGTTATCTCATATTCCTATGTGTTAGAGCTCCTGGGAGTCTAGCCTCCTCTGGGTTTTGAGGGGTTGGGTACTAACAGCGCCAGCACTCCCACGGTACTGAGCTCAGGCATAGGCCTGGGGGATTAAAGGAAGACACAGACTCGGGTCATTCATTATGAGAGAATGCCAAAGCTTTTACTGAGCAGGTTCAATATATACACCAAGCCAGGGAAGGAAAAACACAAACAGGAACTCAACTGGGAGGCAATGGGCTGTCAAGTGTAAATCCCTGCCTGGGGCACCATGCCTACATCAAGATGTTTTGATCTTAGAATGACAGTAGAATGTTACTTGGCAGACAGGGGCACACGGAAAGTCTCAGCCAGGGCATGGCAGTCCTTCAGGGTCCTACAGGGTACAGAGCTGAAGGCTTAGGGCTGCTCCAGGCACAGACCAGAATGTTCCTGTGCCACTGGACTTCAGGGAGATCCTGGGTCCCAATGGGTCCCAAATTACTCCCTGTTGGGGTGGGGGGTTGTGACTTACTCACCTACACTCCCGGGCATGTTAGAACTCCTGGAAGTCCAGCCTCCTCTCCAGATCTACTTTCTACTCCCCCTGGGCCAGCAGCCTCAGTTCCCAAAATTGTTCCATCTCTGTCCAAGGGTTCAGCCAGATCTACAGAAACTGATGAGTCTGGGCTATGAAGATCCCTCCTTGCATGTCTGCCTTGTCAGTGCTAAAGCTGACTAGACTGAGATAGAGTCTGTGACCCTTGAAGTTAGCAGCTGTACAGCCTGCCTTACCTTCTGTCTGTCCCCTGGTAACCAAGCCCAGAGAGTAAGACTGATAGCAGATACTGCCATCAATGGTGATGGTGATACCTGGACTCCAAAAGAGGTCTGCAATAGGAAGTGAGACAGACTGCTCAGGTATGAAGGATCAGTGATTGTAAGGAGTGGAAGGACAGATCTGAGGGTCCAGTCATAAACTGAGCCCCTCTAGGTCCATTTGTATATGTTGGGGGCAAGGTATAGAAATGCTTAGAAGATGACAGTTGTATTTGTCTCAGATGTCCAACATGTGGATATTGAGGAGGGTTCTGTGAGTGGACCTGATGTTCTACAAGGTGTCCACTGTAAAAACCTAGGGTGCTAGATGTATATGTGTACATGCAGAATGTGTATGCACGTGCTGCATATACTGGCTTATTCTCAGAAGATTGGTTCACATGGATCCATCTTGAGCATCCATGGGAATATCAGTACTGGTGCACTGCTCTTCCCAAGGCTTTAGCTATATCATGGGCATTTGTGTGTCATCTCTGTATAAGAAAAACTGGACTCCTAGGTCACCCTGACTAAAACCCACCATGAATGTGTTCTTGGGTGTCAGTAAGATCATAAGCACATCCTTGGACTTTGTTTGGGGAAGATGAAGACAGGTAGTATGTTGCCTGTGCCTAGACTACTCACTGCCTGACTCTACCTGCCCTTGGGGGTTAGAGGTGAGGTAGTGGGGAATCAACAACACTCACTCCTGGTGAAGATGAGAAATATTGCAGCAAGCTAGTCTGAATACTTCTGCAAGCTCGTTTAATACCCTCCACCTATGCCCCATTGGTCCCAAGAAAGCATGTCTTCTAAAGAGCAGTTTCCAATTGGCTGGCATTGTCTGTGTCAGTGATCCTTGGTCTCTCAGGCAGTCCTCAATTAGATCCTCCTGCAGGAGATGCCTTTGCAGCTGTGGGGCCCTCAACATTTATGCAGAGGCAGCCATGCCCTTCCTCCTACAGGAGTGCTCCTAGGATTTTTAGCAGCTGGTGAGGAGACATGAGTTGATAATTGAGACATCCTCCAATGTAGGGATGCAAGGAATCCTCATCATTCCCCTGGGGCTGGAGAACAAGGCATAGTAGCTCATCTGAACACTTAGGATACTTGTTTATGTACTGGGCCCAGAGATTCCAGCTTGGCAGAGCAAAGCTCCATGTTACTAGTGAAAACAATCCATCACACTGAGGAAGGAAGAGTTTGGCCCTGGCATGGGCTCAGATTAGACCCCTCCTGAATATTATCCTTGGTTATAAGTCAAGGTCTACAGTATACCTCTTGTGTCCAAGGCACAAAACATGACCACTTGTCCCAGAGGATCACTCCTTCAGCAGGAGGAGCATGAGCAGAGGTATTCAGAAGAGACAGAAGGGAGGCCTTACTTCCCTTAGCTTAGGATTCTTCCCTGACTGGTTGGATGACCCAGGCATCACTTTCAAGGAACTCTTGTTTTTTCTCACTATACTCTCCCGAATTTTCTTGTCCACTTTGATCTGCTAGCTGGGGGGACTCCATTGCTGGTGACAGTCTGGCTGGGCCAGTGTAGAGAACAGAGAGGTTCAGGTGCTCACAGTCAAGCACTGAGGAAACTAGGGATGTTAAGCATGCAGATCGTCTCTTACAAGGGAGAGATTGTATAGCTTGTTTTCCTCCAAGAAGGCTGTGAATGGAGGTGGTAAATAACCTGATGACCTTTGCACTATGTGCATGACTGAGACCTCAGCAGAGTCCCTTAAGACGTCACGTGTGGTCAATCAATAGAGTCCATCTTTATGGAAGATGTCACTTGTACTTTATAAAGTTTTCAAATGCATCCACGAATTCGTGCTTAAGCTTTAGTGTACATGTGGGATTGAGTTAACTATCACCAGAAAAGATTTTTTCCAAATTGTTTCGTACTTAAATATACCCAAAATAAACTGCCCAGTGTCAAACTCTAGAAGATTAACTAAGCAGGCTACCAACTCACATTAAACTGAACTTCTATCTTGCTTTACACAGGTTGATACTGCTGTCAGTTGTGTTTGAAGAGACCCCCACAGGCAAGGTGCTGGGGGGAATATAGACTGACCTGTTAAATGTGTAGAGCCCAGAATTTAGGATGAATGAAACAGTAACTGGACATGGCTCCAGAGTTCCAGGGCATGGTCACTGATCAGGCAACCAAGAGTCAATGTAGAGCCAGGTGTGTCCCCATACATTTGCCACATATAAGATGTATGGTGCCCTGACACTTTCTGCAAGAGAGAGAATGTTGTGATCATGCTGCCAGATACAGGAACTTGTAGACATAGTCCTCAACCTCCCAGAGTCCTAGCCTTCTACAAATATGAAGCAGGGTCCAGAACTGGGTCCATGAACATTACATGCAAACCTGACTGATTAGGTCCAGCTACCTAATCATAATACATTTAATCTATGGATTATCAGGCTATGATAGAACTGTGGCACTCTCAACCCATCTCCATCCCTACTCCACATCCAGAATGCTGCTGGACCAACTGCCCAGGGAGGCTCTCTACATAGCACTCTGATGCCTTTTCCTCCTGAGCTTCATGGTTACAGAGAAGATCTATGTCAATATTCAATGGCCAACCACAGCCAGATCAGATCAGCCTCCAACCACTTCCTCAGATCTACCTACCCTTGGTTTTCGCTCTTCTGTAGGTACATTGTCTCACTCTGGCTTATTGGTCCCTTATGTGACTAGCAGCTCTTGTTCTCAGATCTTCTGAGCTCTCAACAGTCACACAGACCTAGTCCCTACCTTTGCTCTGAAAGCTGTATCTTTTCTAGTTGGCACTGAGACAGAGGTGGCTCCCACCTATTTCTCTTACCCTTCACGACACATTATCCCTTCTCTTCTCATGCATATTGTCAGTGTCACTAAGCCCAGAGAAACATCTTGCTTTTCCCAGCAGTCCCAGACATTCAGGATAGGTGGGCCCTCAGTGTTGCAGAAGCTGGCCAGTCCCCTGGCTCTTCTGACTCTATTCCTTTCCCTCTGGTCCTAGGGTACTGCTGGTGTCCCTCTCCCACTACCTGTACCTGAACTCCTCATACAAAGACCTTAAATGAATTCCTTCCTCTACTGTGTGGATCCACTGCCCTGTGTATTGCACTGCTACAGAAGGTTTGATCCTCTTCTTCCATATCCTCAAAAGCCCCAGGGATCAGAACTGAAATCCCTGATTCCACAACTGTAAACCATCATGTTTCCACGGCAGTGCCCCATTAGGGACTTTCTAGACCAGGTCCCCTCATAATTTATCCAAGGCTTTCTCCTGAGTCTCAGCAATGCTTCTGTCTGTAGACAGGACTTCCTCTGTGTGGAAACTCAGACAGAGCCTCGAGCTCTTCCATAACCCATTCAGTTTGGACTCCATACTCTGTCACAGCCCTCAGTAACCTCAGGAGGCTCTTCCCTGTGCCTCAGGCTAAGCTGGGTTTTCTTGAGATAGCACTAGCTAAAGACAGGGACAGGAAGATAAAGCCACCAAAGCTGGACTTAGATCAGACCTGAACGAGAGGCCCAGTTACTAAGAAACCACTCCAATGAGGTAGTCAGGAAGGAGTGGGCATAACTGCTCAGCCTCAGCCAGGACAGGGACCCCAGAAGGCCCAGGTGTTCAGAGAAATAGGAGCACAGCCAGGCTTCCTACCTTGTCCCCTGAGTCTGAAGGGCACCGCCTCATCCACCTCCACACACCCACATGAAGTATTCTCAGTCAGATTCGGACTCCCCCTCACCCCCAGACACAGAAAACCCCAGAATAAAGGGGAACCTCAGGAAATGCCTTATGGCACCCACTGTCAATCCTGTTCTTAGTCAAACACAGGGTGGAAATAGGGTGGCATTCACCTCTCTGGGACAAAGGCTGTGATTCTGGGAAAGACAAGAGAAGGGCAGGACCAAAACAGGAAGAGGGACAGCTGCTTTCGTAGCTTTCACATGTGAGTGGGGTCAGCAGGGAAGGGAGCTGCACAAAGAGAAGACCGCATAGACGGCAGACATCTGTGGCCCTTCCAGATCTTTGAGTCATCCTATCCTAGGAGATTGGGAAGGAGTTGACCCAACTGCCCAGGCAGAGGAAGCCTCTGTGTTGAACAGTAAAGGTGCTTGCCGGAAGCCTGGTGTCAACTAGGTAGACTCTGGGGGGGAGCACCTCAGAGATAAACAAAGGTATCTAGAGCTTCATAACCCCCACAGACAACAAGGCTGAGCCCCAAGGAGATCATGGAACATATCAAGAAGCCTGAGTAATGAGTCTGGCCTGGACTACAGGTTGGTAGAACCAAGGCATCTGAACCCATAGGTAAGTGACCAGGGGAGTAGGGATGGAAGGAGCATCCAGGAGCATGCCTGCAAATGTCTTCAAGCCTACAGGGAAAGAGAAAGTAGGAACTCTGGGGTTCAGGATCAATCCCACTGCAGCTATTTCAGAGCTAGGACAAGTGAAATGAGGGTATGAGGGGTTCCAGAGAGTCAGGGGAACTCAAGAGCTCAGTACACAAGACTGAGCGGCTACAAAATAGCTAAGGGATGTAAGAGTGTGGGTACCAAGGTCGCTAGCTCCAGGGGTGCCAGGACAGGTGGAAGAGTGGAGATCCAGGCATAGCAGCTCCAGGGGTGCCAGAAGAGGTAGAAGAGAAGAGATCCAGGCAGAACAGCTATAGGTAAGCCAGGACAGCTGGAAGTGGAGGATCCATGAGTGACACCTATAGAAGAGCCAGGATAGGTAGAAGTATGGGGATTCAGCCAGGATGGCTATAGGTAAATCAGGACAGCTTGAAGTGGGCAGATCAAGGCACAGCAGCTCCAGGGGAGCCAGGACTGGTGGATGTATAGAGATCTGGGCGGAGAAGCTATAGGAAAACCAGGACAGGTGGAACTGTGGGGATCCAGGCAGAGCAGCAAATTGGGAGCCAGGGTAGGTGCAACTGTGGGGATCCAGGAGGAGCAGCTATATGGAAGACAAAACAGATGGAAGAGTGGAGATCCAGGCATAGCAGCCATTGGGGAGCTAGGACAACTGTGAGGATCCAGGCACCATAGCTTTAGGAGAGCCAATACAGGTCGAAGTGTGGGGATCCCGGGACTGGGATGAGAGTAACTAAGGGATAGAAGCAAACCTGAACTGAAGGAGGGAAGGAAAAGTAGAGGGAAGCCCAGGCTGCTCTGAAGAGAATGAGGGTATGAGGGGGTTCCAGAGAGTCAGGGGAACTCAAGAGCTCAGTACACAAGACTGAGCAGCTACAAAATAGCTAAGGGATGTAAGAGTGTGGGTACTAAGGTCAGCAGCTCCAGGGGTGCCAGGACAGGTGGAAGTGTGGAGATCCAGGCACAGCAGTTATTGGGGAGCTATGACAAGTGGAACTGTGAGAATCCAGGCACCATAGCTTCAGGGGAGCCAACACAGGTGGAAGTATAGGGATCCAGCCAGATCAGATCCAGGGTAGCCAAAACAGGTAGAAGAGTGGAGATCCAGGCAGAACAGCTATAGAGTAGCCAGGACAGCTGGAAGTGGAGGATTCAGGCACAGCAGCTCCAGGGGAACCAGGACAGCTGGAAGTGGAGGATCCAGGCACAGAAGCTCCAGGGGAGCCAGGACAAGGTGGAGGTGTGCATCTAGGCACAGCAGCTCCAGGGGTGCCAGGACTGGTGGACGTATGGAGATCTGGGCGGAGGAGCTATAGGAAAACCAGGACAGGTGGAACTATGCTGATACAGGCACAGCAGCAAATAGGGAACCAGGATAGGTGCAAATCTGTGGATCCAGGCACAGCAGCTCCAGGGGAGCCAGGACAGATGGAAGAGTGGAGATCCAGGCATAGCAGCTATTGGGGAGCTAGGACAAGTGGAACTGTGAGGATCCAGGCACCACAGCTTTAGAGGAGCAAATACAGGTGAAAGTGTGGGGATCCAGGCAGATCAGATCCAGGGAAGCCAAGACAGGTGCAAGTAAGGGGAATCCAGGCCAAGCAGCAAATTCGTAGCCAGAGTAGGTACAACTGTGGGGATCCAGGCAGTGCAGCTCCAGGGAACCCAGCACAGCTGGAAGTAGTTACAGAGGAACAGGGCCACGGTAGAATGAGGGCATCCTGGGGGAGCAGATACAGGAGAGCTGAGGCAAGTGGAAGGGCAGGGACCAGACTAAATGGCTACAGGGAAGCTGAGGCAGGTAAGAGTATAGACACCAGGTCATGAAACACAGAGTAGCAGGAGCTAAGGGGCACGGGGTGGAGTGCACGCTCAGTACTCCTAGGGAAGCTGGGATAAGCAATAGTAGGGGATTCGAAGCATTCACAGGGAAACTGAGTCAAGTGAGAGCCTGGGGGCCACAGAATAGCAGGAGCTAAGGGGCATGGGGTGGGGTGAATGCGCAGTACTCCTAGGGAAGCTGGGATAAGCAGTAGTGGGGGATTCGAAGCATTCTCGGGGAAACTGAGTCAGGTGAGAGCCTGGGGGACACAGCTGAGCAAACACTACGGAGCTGGAGCTGGTGGCTACATAAGGTACCCAGCTGAGCATCTTCAGGTAATCAGGAGCTAATGGGAGTGTGGGAGACCAGGCTGAGCAACTAGGAAAGGATCGGGGATAGGTGAACCTGTAAGGAGTCAGGCTGGGCAGCTACATGAGAGCTGGAGCCAGTATGAAAGTGGAAGTCCAGACTGAGCATCTGCAGGGAAACTGAGGCAAGGGGAGGTTTAGGCATCCAGGCTGAGCAACTGGGGTAGCTGGGGTTGGTGGAGGTTGGAGGTGCAGGCTGAGGAGCTACATGGGAGCTGAGGCAGCTAAGTGTGTGGGGAACCAGGCTGAGCAGCTCCAGCCCAGCTGGGATAGGTGGAGCGCTGGGGGGATAACAAGGCTAAGAATACACAAGGAGCAGGATCTACTGGGTAGGTAGAGATCGAGGCTGAGTAGACACAGGGGTGCTGAGGTACGAAGGAATGCTGGATTCTAGACATAGCAGTCACAGGGAAACTAAACCAAGTGGGAGTGTGGAATCCTGCCTGAGCAGATATCGGGGATCTGAAACTGGTAAGTGTGTACAAGGTTCCAGGCTGAGCGGCTAGAGAAGAGCTGGGATCGACGGGGCATTCGGGAGTGCAGGACTCAAGGCAGGGCAGTTACAGGGCAGCTGGGGTAGGTTTGGGGGAGACCAGGATAAGCAGACACAAGGGAGCAGGATCTAGTCTGATTGTGGGGATTCAGGCAGAAGAGACGCAGGGGGAGCTGGGTAAGATAGTACTACAGGACTCTAGGCTTAGAAGTCACAGGGAAACTGAGGCCCGTGGGAGTGTGGTCATCCTAGGTGAAAAAACACCAGGAAGCTGGAGCTCATAGGTGCAAAAGGTAAAAGGCTGAGCCACCAGAGAGAAGCAGAGGTAGGTGAACCTGTAAGGAGTCAGGCTGGGCAGCTACAGGAGAGCCACAGCTGTTAGGTATGTGGAAGTCGAGGCAGAGCAGCTCCAGGGTAGCTGGGATAAACGGGGCTGGAGAACCTGCTTAAACAGACACAACAGAGCAGGTTCCAGTCTGCACATGAGTGGGCATCCAGGCTGAGCACATACAGGAGGGCAACGGTAGGTAGTAATGGAGGATTATAGACTTAGCTGTCACAGAGAAACTGAGACCGGTGGGAGTGTGGGGGTCCTAGCTGAACAGTACCATGGAGCTGGAGCTGATGGGTATAAAAGACCCAGACTGAGCAGCTATAGAGTGTCTGGGGTAGATGGGAATGTGGGGACTCGTGCTGAGCCGCTACAAGAGCAGTGTGCCTTCTGGAGGCGTAGGAGACCAAGCTGAGCATCTGTGGAAAAACTTAGGCAAGTGGGAGTGTAGGGTTTTAGAATGAGCAACTGCATGGCAGCTGAGGCAGGTAAGAGTGAGGGGAAATAGACTGGGCAGCTCAGGGGGAACCAGGGTAGGTGGAAATGTGGGGATCCGGGAACAGGAGAGCCAAGGAAGCCAGCACAGCTGGACTTAAGTGGTTACAGAGGAACAGGGCCACGGTAGAATGAGGGCATCCTGGGGGAGCAGATACAGGAGAGCTGAGGCAAGTGGAAGGGCAGAGACCAGACTAAATGGCTACAGGGAAGCTGAGGCAGGTAAGAGTATAGACACCAGGTCATGAAACACAGAGTAGCAGGAGCTAAGGGGCATGGGGTGGGGTGCATGCTCAGTACTCCTAGGGAAGCTGGGATAAGCAGTAGTGGGGGATTTGAAGCATTCTCAGGGAAACTGAGTCAGGTGAGAGCCTGGGGGACACAGCTGAGCAAACACTACAGAGCTGGAGCTGGTGGCTACATAAGGGAACCAGCTGAGCATCTGCAGGTAATCAGGAGTTAATGGGGGTGTGGGAGACCAGGCTGAGCAACTAGGAGAGGATCGGGGATAGGTGAACCTGTAAGGAGTCAGGCTGGGCAGCTGCAGGAGAGATGGAGCCAGTATGAAAGTGGAAGTCCAGACTGAGCATCTGCAGGGAAACTGAGGCAAGGGGAGGGTTAGGTATCCAGGGTGAGCAACTGGGATAGCTGGGGTTGGTGGAGGTGGAGGTGCAGGCTGAGGAGCTACATGGGAGCTGAGGCAGCTAAGTGTGTGGGGAACCAGGCTGAGCAGCTCCAGCCCAGCTGGGATAGGTGGAGCGCTGGGGGGATAACAAGGCTAAGAACACACAAGGAGCAGGATCTACTGGGTAGGTAGAGATCGAGGCTGAGTAGACACAGGGGTGCTGAGGTACGAAGGAATGCTGGATTCTAGACATAGCAGTCACAGGAGAACTAAACCAAGTGGGAGTGTGGAATCCTGCCTGAGCAGATATCAGGGATCTGAAACTGGTGTGTACAAGGTTCCAGGCTGAGCAGCTAGAGAAGAGCTGGGATCGACGGGGCATTCGGGAGTGCAGGAACCAAGGCAGGGCAGTTACAGGGCAGCTGGGATAGGTTTGGGGGAGACCAGGATAAGCAGACACAAGGGAGCAGGATCTAGTCTGATTGTGGGGATTCAGGCAGAAGAGACGCAGGGGGAGCTGGGTAAGGTAGTACTAGAGGATTCTAGGCTTAGAAGTCACAGGGAAACTGAGGCCCGTGGGAGTGTGGGCATCCTAGGTGAAAAAACACCAGGAAGCTGGAGCTCATAGGTGCAAAAGGTAAAAGGCTGAGCCGCCAGAGAGGAGCAGAGGCAGGTGAACCTGTAAGGAGTCAGGCTGGGCAGCTACAGGAGAGCCACAACTGTTAGGTATGTGGAAGTCGAGGCAGAGCAGCTCCAGGGTAGCTGGGATAAACGGGGCTGGAGAACCTGCCTAAACAGACACAACGGAGCAGGTTCCAGTCTGCACATGAGTGGGCATCCAGGCTGAGCACATACAGGAGGGCAACGGTAGGTAGTAATGGAGGATTCTAGGCTTAGCTGTCACAGGGAAACTGAGACCGGTGGGAGTGTGGGGGTCCTAGCTGAACAGTACCATGGAGCTGGAGCTGATGGGTATAAAAGACCCAGGCCGAGCAGCTGTAGAGTGTCTGGGGTAGATGGGAATGTGGGGACTCGTGCTGAGCCGCTACAAGGGCAGTGTGCCTTCTGGAGGCGTAGGAGACCAAGCTGAGCATCTGTGGAAAAACTGAGGCAAGTGGGCGTGTAGGGTTTTAGAATGAGCAACTGCATGACAGCTGAGGCAGGTAAGAGTGAGCAGCTCCAGGAGAGCCAGAGTAGGTGAGCATTCTGAAACTTTAGAGAATTCTCAGCAGAAATGCAGATAGGAAGGAGGAAACCGGGGTGAGTACCTACAACAGAACTAAGGCAGGCGAGGTGGTAGGGGATGAGCTTTGTAGCCACTGGGGAGCAGGGCAGGTTAGAGTAGAAGAAGCTCTGGCTGAGGAGTTGAAGGGGAACCAGGCAGGTGGCAATATGGAGGGACGGCTCACTGAGACATGATGCAGAGCCAGTTCGCTGCCCTGAGCTATATTAGCTGGCCTTAGAAATGACTCTAAGAACAGGGCCAGGGGTTTGAGGAACCAGGCTGAGGTGAAACAGTAGCATGATAGGGAGCCGATGGCAGAGGGGAAGGAGAAGTTATGCTTAACTCATGCTGGAGTGCAGGAAGGAAAGAGAGCCAGGAGGTCTAGGCTGGAGCTGATCCAGCTGTCTGCTCTGATGGCAGGCATAGGCCTGAGATTCTTTTGGCTGGAGAAGCCAGGGCAACAAAACAAAGGGGGCTTAGGAGAGCAAGGACACTGCTGGAGCTGGGATCAGGAGAAGAGGACAAGACTGATAATCCAGGAAGTCATGGGAGGAAGTAGGAACACTACAGGGGACTGCCTTGGAAAAGAGTAGGTGCCCTGTGGAGGTCAGGTCTAGCAGTGGCCAACTGAAGTACTCTACTCAGGACAGAGAGGCAGAGCAAAAGGCCCCTTGGACACTGGAAAACGCTGAGCCGACGCAGGGACCAAAAACAGCTGAGGGCTAAGAGAAAAACAGTCTCAGGGATCCCAGGCTTCAGGAAGGGCCTTTGGCTGAGCAGCAAGAAGGACAGGGGGAAATCCTAGGGTGGACATAGCCAAAGGAAATACACAGGCTGCAGGTTTTTAGTCAGCAGCTCTAACTGTGATCCTGGGAGATTGTGGAAACACAAACCAGGAGATCAAATCTATCCCAGCAATACAGGGGACACAGGGTCAATCTACAGAACGAAGGGACTGTGAGGATCAGGGGCTGAGCAGGAGATGTCAGATCTCAGGTGCAACAGAGACTAGCATGGCCCTGAGGATAAAGGGAAGGACCCAGGAACAGAAGGGACAAGAGAGGGGAAGTGATGACCAGCTTCGTGGGAAAAGGTGGTATTGTCCAGCTTCAAAAGCCCTGTGCTACTGAAAAAGGAAAGGAAATTCTCTAGGTTTGGCAATGCAAGTTTCATGCAAAGGCAGAACGCAGGGGACTGTGAGGACAACCCTGGGAGAAAGGAGAAACCAAGGCTGAGGTCACCAAGGCCTCATTAGTGAGTCTACACTGCAAGGAGGTGGCAGGCACTGGACTGCCAGGCCAGGCTAGAGAGGCCCGTACCCAGAACCTGGAAAGTGGAGGAGCTGGTGGTGATCGTTAAGAGCTGGAACAAAGAATTGAGGAGAACGAAGCTAAAAAGTTGTGTCAAAGCACGTGTTTAGGTGCCTGGGCTGACTTGAGAGGAGATAGATCTTGAGGAAATCCTAGAGGGTTGTGTATGGGCAGGAAGTGAATCCTGACCCAAGAATCAAAAGTGCTAAACATACTTAGATCAAAGCCAACTAAAAAAGACAATGCCTGCTGAACAAAGTGAAAGCCGAGGCTCTTGGAGGAGTTCAGGGAACCTGAGAACAGGGACCATCAGTGAACAAGCCAAGGCAGGTATAAGCGGCCTAGGAGGTGGCAAGAGCCAACATGGATGAACAGGCAAAGGCGGGAAGGGACTGCAGGCTGCAGGGATGTGCGGACTTCAGCTTGACCTTCAGTGTTGTCCAGATTGTGTGCAGCCATATGGCCCAGGAGTAAGAGGTTTAACAGTGGAGCACAGATGCTCTCACCGCACAGCTGGTGGGGCAAATAGAGACACCCATACTGGAAAGCTGTTGAGGCACTTTCCTGAGAAAGTGTACTAAAAAAGGGACTGAGCTCATGGACCTCAGGTCTGACCAGGCCTGGCGATCCTAGCATTCACAGGCATAACTGATGGATATTGTCTACTCCATATAGAGAACCAGGGACTTGGGAAGACTGCAAAGGACAGGCCTTCTAGAAGCCTGGGTCCATCCCTGTCTGACAGTGTGTTCACAAATACTTTTTCTTGTAGCCAAAACAACACCCCCAACTGTCTATCCACTGGCCCCTGGACCTACTTCCAACTCTAACTCCATGGTGACTCTGGGATGCCTGGTCAAGGGCTATTTCCCTGAGCCAGTGTCCGTGACTTGGAACTCTGGAGCCCTGTCCAGCGGTGTGCACACCTTCCCAGCTGTCCTGCAGTCTGGACTCTACACTCTCAGCAGCTCAGTGACTGTATCCTCCAGCACCTGGCCCAGCCAGACCGTCACCTGCAATGTAGACCACCCGGCCAGCAGCACCAAGGTGGACAAGACCATTGGTGAGAGGACATCCAGGGGAGGTGGTGTTCACTACAGCTGAGGCTCAAGCATTAGCCTACCTAGACTAACCAGGCTGGGCAGCCATCAATTTGAAATGGACCTCAGCCCAGAAAACCAAAAGTTCTTTGTCTCCCTACTGGGGATTTCTATCTATGTCTTTTACTCTCATTTATTAATATTCTGGGTAAGATGCTTATGGGTCCTGACATATAGAGACAGACTCAGGTATCAACATGCCAATGGTCATACCCAAGAACAGCCTGGCATGAACCCACATCAGAACCAAACTTTCCCTACCTCCATCCTGGTGCCTTCTCCCTTCCAGACCCCAATAACACACAGCCTTCTCTCTGCAGTGCCCAGGGACTCTGGTGGCAGTAGCAAGCCTTGCATATGTCCAGGTAAGCCAGTAGGCATTTCACTCCAGCCCCAGATGCAACAAGTGTCCTCAGGTGGCCATGTCGGAGGGTGACCCAGGTATTGACCTATTTCCACCTTTCTTCATCTACAGTCCCAGAACTATCATCTGTCTTCATCTTCCCCCCAATGCCCAAGGATGTGCTCACCATCACTCTGACTCCTAAGGTCACGTGTGTTGTGGTAGACATTAGCCAGGATGATCCCGACGTTCAGTTCAACTGGTATGTAGATGACGTGGAAGTACACACAGCTCAGACTCACCGCCCAGAGCAGCAGTTCAACAGCACTCTCCGCACAGTCAGTGAACTACCCATCCTGCACCAGGACTGGCTCAATGGCAGAGAGTTCAAATGCAAGGTCAACAGTGAAGCATTACCTGCCCCCATCGAGAGAACTATCTCTAAAACCAAAGGTGGGAGTTGCGGGGGTGTGGTGGAGAAGCTACAGTTATACATAGGCAGAGCTTGACATAAGCAGACTTTTGCCCTGTCAGTGACCTCCATGCTGACCACTCTCTGTACCCACAGGCAGACCACGGGCTCCACAGGTATACACCATGTCGCCTCCCAAGGAACAGCTGACCAAGAATGAAATCACTCTGACCTGCTTGGCCCTGGGTTTCTTTCCTTCTGACATTTATGTGGAGTGGCAGAGGAATGGGCAGCCAGCGGAGAACTACAAGAACACTGAGCCCACCGTGGACGCAGACGGGAGTTACTTCCTCTACAGCAAGCTCACTGTGAGCAGGAACATGTGGGAGAAGGGAGAAACCTTCACCTGCTCTGTGTTACATGAGGCCCTGCACAACCACCACACTGAGAAGAGCCTCACCCAATCTCCTGGTAAATGATCCCTGTGGCCTGTGAGCTCTCTGGTCCTAAGGGACGCTGACACCTACCTCTACCCCTTTCTTGTGTAAATAAAGCACCCAGCACTGCCTTGGGATCCTGCAACAATGTCCTGGTTCTTTCTGAGATACAGAGTCTAGCTAGGTCATGGGAAGAGGGGTTTCCTTGGTTTGAGACCTGAAATGTGACTAAGAAACAAACAAAGGCCTGCACGGCCACATCTGGCTCTTTTGAATTTGCCTAACCTGAAAAGAATTTACCTCTCACTGGGCACTGGAAGCTTATCCCTAGGTGATCCCTCTCACTAGACATCACTCTAGCTAGCAATTTGTCTGCTCTGGCCACAGAATGTGCCTAACAAACCCCCAAATAAGGAAGACACAACTTCCACCTCCCTCACTCTGTCCTTACTTCTCTTCCTGGCCAAGCATCTCACAGCAATAAATAGATACCTGTGGTCACAGGCTTGCACACAGGCTTGCTGTCCCTGCACTCAGTTTTCCAGAGACTACATCTGTGCTGTCTGGTGATGATACAGGTAGCTCTCACCGCTATCAGATGCCCATGTGGAGGATGAACATGGACCCACTAAAAACAACCTGTTCAGCAACACCCTGCCTACAAAACTATTCTATGCAAGTGCACACACATCTACGCATGCACGGGCACACACACATGCATGGGCATACACACACACTACACACATGCGCATGCACAGACGCAAACACACATACACACACACCCCCCCACACACAAACATACAACAGAATCACACACTAGAAACTCACATGAGCACCCTATATATTACTCAAAGATAAAAAGGTACTGGGTCTGCCCACATGATCATCCTCAGCTTTGCAAGTGGGACAACTGATACAGATAAAACTTTTTTATGCCAAGGACACCCACAACTCTCCTCACACACAAGTCCCCTCGGCTGAAACTGTCCCTAACCCTCAGGCTGGTGCCATTAACTCACACAGTTGACACATCACCAAAGCTGTGTAACTTACTTTACTTCCCTGTGAGTCCTTTCTCTGAAGTACAGTCATCACAGAGAATAGGCCCTGCCTTCACTCTGGCCCTCTATTCTTGTCATCAGAGAACAGACAGAAGATTGGGCAAACTACACAGACACTATCCACAAGAGTCACCGGCCCTAACTCAGTCTAGCCACTCTCCAAACTGAAGGCTGCAGCACACAGAATGAGCTCCTGCACAGGCCAGGCCAGCATCGGGTCCACAGTGTATTGCTGAGCCCAGAGACAAAACTGCAGCGCTTTGGGGAGCTGAGGTTTCTGGTCCAGAGAGAACAGAAAGGAGAGATGGCCCCAGGGAGGGTCCATGCTGGCCCAGACAGGCTGCAGCTTTCTCCTGGGCCTCCATGCAGCCTCCTGACACACAGGGACTCTTTCCAAGTGTCCACCTTGTTGGGACAAACACTGACTGCCCTCTCTGTCCAGGGCTGGAACTGGCCGAAACCTGTGCTGAGGCCCAGGACGGGGAGCTGGATGGGCTCTGGACAACCATCACCATCTTCATCAGCCTCTTCCTGCTCAGCGTGTGCTACAGTGCTGCTGTCACACTCTTCAAGGTCAGTCACACTGTCCCCACAGTGTCTACACTGTCCTCATACTGTTCCCCATACTGTCCCTGTGATGACCTATGCCCCACCTTGTCCCATGCTATTGACCACAGTCTTGCCTGCTGTGCAGTGCTGTCTACCCTTCTGTATGACAGTCACAATGTCCCATGCAGTCTCCATAATGCTCCATACTGTCCCCATCCTATCCTGTGTTGCCTCATGCTGTCCCACACTGTCCCTTGCTTCCTGCTATACTGTCCAGTGCTGCTGGCTGTATTTTCATGATCTCCTCATGCTGTCCCTAGTGTCCAATACTTCCCATGTTGTCACCCATATTGTCCCCACTCTGTTTGCTCATGGACCCACACTGTATCCTGCTCCCCCATGTTGGAGACTTCAGGTGGGGGGTGACCCACAGGTCAGAGTGCAATCCTGATCTTGTCTTATTCTCCCTGCCCCACAGGTAAAGTGGATCTTCTCCTCAGTGGTGGGGCTGAAGCAGACACTGGTTCCCGAATACAAGAATATGATTGGACAAGGGCCCTAGGCCACCTCCTGTAATGGCAGGTGATTTTCCAGGCCCCGAAGGACTCTGTCCAGTATGCCAAGCAGCCTGACTCAGATCACACTGTCCACTCACTTCACTGCCCTCTGACCCTGAGACTCAGCTACTCTCAATTCTTCCCTCTCTAGAGGACCGTGTGGACACTAGACTGCTGCAGTCCACAGCCACCAGGACCCAAAACACCGTCACAGCAGCACCCAAGACACTGGTTAGACCCACAAGGGACAGAGTTTTTTCAACAGTATATCCAAACTGTTGGGACAAAAGAGCAATCACTGAAGAAGTGACAAGGGCCGTACCAGCCTTGGAACTAGCCCTGTCCTGATCATCTTCCAAAATATAAGAATTGATAATAGACGATACAAGTTTTGGATCGCCAAGATGAGACAAAGTTTATCCAGGCCAGAAACAGCAGGGCAGCCATGGCTCAGCTGAAGCTGACTATTCCAGTGGCCTTGGAATCACCATGTCCTGCCAGGTTCCTTCTTACCACTTCCATGAACCCTGGGAGACGGAAAAGGCCTATGTTTCTTAGGATCCTGGGACTGAACCATCTAAAGGTTGAGATTCTTACATAGATCCTTCTTCTGGTCACAGGTACAATACACTGGATTCTCACATGAAGGTACAAGTTTACAGAGAACCCTGACCCCACAATCCTGAGACCTAGACACCACTATCTCTCTGGAATTCTCAATGCTACTCTGAGAGCACAATAGAGAATGGCCTGGGCTTCATGGCCTCTGTGTAGCCCTGCAGGTTCAGAGGTCATTGATCACGGTTTGGGTGACCACCAAGGATCTCCTGGAGAGGGACCTGAGGAGCAGGTTCCAATCAGGCCAAAGAAGGAAGGTGAAGAACAGTAGAGGTGAAGGGAACTTGGAAGAGCCAGGATTCAGCAGGCTCCTCCTGCACACCTGACATCTGTCCAAGACTCTTACAGTAGCTAGTGACAGCTGTAGCTGCAGTCCAAGGAGTACCAGGCTACTGGAGAGTGGAGTGAGCCTACTACAGAAACCCAATACCTATTTCTCCATCACTTCTCAATCATGGAAAATTGGAGTCTCCAGACAGGAATAAAAATGAAGGCAGGAAGGAAAAATGGGCTCCTGCCCTCCTGTAGCTGGCAGGAAGTTCTCAAAGGCCTCAGGGATTTGGCTTCTAACTTCCTGTAGATCACTGATGTCTTTAAGGTCTCTGTCTGCTTCGTTGGTTTTGTTTGTTTGTTTTGTATTTTGTCAATAAAACTTTTTTTAAAAAAATATTCCACAATCTCTGTGTTCCTCTTATGTAAACCAGCCCTGTTACTTAGAAACATGGCACAGTTAAGTTGACCGGCTAGCCATGCAGAACACACTACCTCTCCTGGTCCTGTGTCCTACCAGATCTTCTCTAAGCATCCCTTCACTGCTGGGATCCAGCTCTGATATCCTATACCCCATAGGTCCACAGACTTCCACCCTATGGGTAGTTACTTCCCAGCTGTTTCTTCCCCCAGGCTGCCCAGGCATAGCTTCCCACACTAGCCACATGAACTAAGAAGAATATTTCTCACAGTGACCTCAGGCTGAGTGATAACATTGCTATGGAAAAAAATTGAAGGAATAAGAAAAAGAAGAAATACTCCAGAGTCAGGGAAGAGAAAGATCATACAGTGACTGCCCAGTGTCTCCTGCTCTGCTAGGAATGTCCATGTCCTACCAGGCTTGGATTCTGTCTTCCTATGGATATCAGAAGACAAGACACAGGCCTGAGATAGCACTATAGAGGGGCCAAAAAAAATGCTTCTGGAGTGTAGGAGTGTTAGCATCGACAGAGCGCTAAGGTATGCAATCGAAGGCCTCCTAAGTAAACACCCAAAGTGGGTGCTAGCTGGGCAATGAGTTCTCAGATGGAATTTAGACGTCTTAAGGTTTATCCTTGACTATTAGAGACCGTTCAAGTCTATATAACTTCTACTGGTGGCTATATGAGGGGACTCAACTGGGCTGGACTGGTCAAGAGAAGATCCTGTCAGCACAGCTATAGTGGGCGGGCAGAATCCAAACTGGCCAGTACCATTGCAGCTTCTGGTGTTGGGAAAGACTTGATTTACCTAAGACTAAGGAGCAGCAGATTCCTGTGAGTGATATTGCTTCTGGGGAAGCCATAGGGAGATGGATATTGGAGGCACAAATAGCTCCTGCACAGACAGATGCATGGAGCCTGGACTTTGGCCAAGTATACTGGGCAGCTGCTACAAAGCTAGGCTTAGGACACGGAACTGGGAGTTAGGACAGTGGAACCTAGGCTACAAAGGGGAAGTTGTCCTAACCGTGAGAAAAGCTATTTAATCCTCCGCAAACCTCTGCTTAGTATGTGACCAAACATCTCTCCCTGCAAAGCGTGAGAGGAAGAACTTAGAGATCGTGAATTTAGGGAACATTTAGGCCTTGGACAGTTCCCTTGCTCTGATAAGAGGAAACGTTTGTTTTGTCTCATAGTTCTAGTGTACAGTCCATCATAGCAAGAATCTTGGTTTCATTTCTGTTGCAGTGATAGAAGTACCCTGACCACAGAAATTTTACTCAGCCTGCAGTTCAAGGTTACAGTCTCTCACCGTCACAAGTGAGAGCAGGAACTTGAGGAGGCTAGCCACTTCCACAGTGAAGGACAGAGAGAGAGAGGTGCGCATGTGCCCAGTAGCACGTGATGTAAGGAAAGAAATGTGGTTGGGATAGAAGAAGGAATGGAGGAGAGGCAATAGGGATGCATTTTATATATTACAAGTATTATGAAATTCCCTAACAATAAAGAAAGCTACCACACAAACAGCTCAGCAGGAAAAGGCACTATGTGTGAGCTCTTCGGTGGGTTATAAAGTCCAGGTCCACTGAAAATCCAGGGGCTCAATTTGATCACCTGGACCCATATGATAAAGGGGGAAAAATAATAAAGGACCCAAAAGCTGTCCTCCATATGTGCACCATGATATGGACATAGGCACACATGCAAACAATTATACATGGACGTATTCAACATAAACAAAACATACACATACACACTCACACATACCATACACACACACCACACAGACACACACCACAGACCACACATTCATTCACATCACACACCACACACACAGCACACCATGCACACATACATACACACCACATACACACACCCCACTCCCTTCCCACACACGCTCACACACACAAATGGAATAATTTTTTTAAGGACTGTATCCTTCTTCTCTCTCTGCAGGCACTTGTCTGTGACGCTGAATGTGCTTCCCATCCTTGCCAAAGGGCATTTTATGAGAAGTGAGTCGTAACCATGTCACAACCTCAGAGTGACACTGACTCAAAATTTCCTCCACCAAATAAATTATTCTGTTCCTTCTGAACATAGCCAGATACTTTCCCAGAATGTAATGCAGGTCACCATGTGTCAATGAGATCTTGTCTCCTCTTAAAATCTCATGAGCTGTCCTCAGCCCCTTTTGAATGTTGCCTGCACTGGGCTTTCTGTTCCCCTAGCATCTGTGTAATATGTCCTTAAAGATGCTGCAACCTTTCCCCTGCTGGCAAATCTGGCCACATTGCTTTTTAAGCTCCTAGAGTAGATATATTCTGAGAAAGTGCTTATTTACCTCCAAAGAGTAGACACATTTCACATAGTTCCTTTTGTTCTGGTTATTGACACCATTGGGTCCTCAAGTTGTGTTTGGATCTTACAATGGCAAAAACACTTCTTCTTCTTTCCTTGACCCCCCAATTCTAACTGTTCTGTCCATCTCTATATGTCTGTTTCTGTCTGTCTCTCTGTCTCCTTCTCTCTTTCTGTGTATGTGTGTACGCATGTCCATGCATGCTTTGTGTGTGTGTGTGTGTGTGTGTGTGTGTGTGTGTGTGAGAGAGAGAGAGAGAGAGAGAGAGAGAGAGAGAGAGAGAGAGAGGTGTGGGTGTGAGTGAAGGTGAGAAAAACCATCTGAGCCCTGAAGCTGGAATTATAGGAGGTTGTGAACCACCTGGCCAGTTACAAAGAACCAATCTCAGGGTCCTCTACAAGAGCAGCGTATCCTCTTAACTGCTCAACTGTCTCTCTGGCACCCAAATTTCTTTTGAGGCCTTGTATGTCATGCAGAATAAATTCAGCAAGGGTACACACAGCATAGCCCAGCATAGACAGTACAGCTACAGCTAGAGATTTAGAAGACTGGCCATCCTTCCAGCTGGGCACTGTGACCTGGTCTCTGCTAAGTTAGAACTTTAATCCTCAAGATGAAGGAATAGAATCTACTGGCCCACAGAGCGGGCCTGAGCCCTTGCTTTCAGTGTGGGCAAGCGTGTGTCCTGTTTGTTACCACAGCTAGAAACAGACGCTTCTGCTGAGAAGCCGCCTGTGAGGAGGCTGTTGATAAAGAGTTATGAAGCGTGGCAACCACAGCAACCTTCATGACAAGGCTGACGTACAGGCTGTGGCTTTGGTTCTGAGAAAAACAACAACCAACAGCCCTACAGAGGCTTCAGGGCCACAAGGTCATCACATGTGTGGAGCAGATGGATTTCAGTTGACACCTCTATGACCCAAAGAGAGCCATGTGGAGGCGAGCCTTTGTGACGCTGTGTAGAGATGAACTCAAGAATCAAGGTTAGGGCTATGCTTGAGAATCCTGGTGTAGAAGGGTTTGTTAGGGTGGTACCACAAATATCATTGTACAATTTTTATCTTCTATGTGGAGAAAAGCTACAGTACAGATTGTCAGGACCAAACCAGGAAGCTTCCATCCCCAAAACTGGCCATAGGTCTCCAGCCTTGGTAGCCTATGTGACCGAGTGCTGCCCAGGGGTGTGTGGATGGAGTCTCCTGATGGAAAACATCAAGCCAGAAATCCAAAAAGGAATCTGGGCGCAACCTCCCAGTGCCCACAGTCTTTCCAGGAAGACTTTCTTCAGTAGGCTGAGGTAGACAGTCTTCGGGAAGGTGGTATCCAGTATCTCTAGTGGTCTTGCAGATCCTGAGAAACATTTGCTGACCAGCATGGTCATTTGTCTACCCATGATTTCAGGTGTTTGACTTTTTTTTTCAAGTGTGCATGTGTTGGTGGGAGGGCACATGCCACAGAACACAGAGAACTCAGAGGACATGCAGGAGTCAGGTCTCTCTCTTCAACACGTGGGTCCTAGATACAGAGCTTCGGCATCCTTTCCTGATGAGCCATGACACCAGCCCATTCATTCAGTCATCTACTGGTTCATTTATCCATTCATCTGGCTCTCTTGAGGCCTTTGCCCTCCAATCCTGCAGTCAGCATTGGAAGCAGATTGACAGTGATGGGCACATAAGAGAGAGAGAAATGCCAGAGGTGACAACAGTATACAGAGACAGTGCCCATATCTTGCAAACGCTGAAGATCTAAAGACCATTTTGGGAGCCTTGAGGGATCAGGCAAGGTCTCTGATGTAGCAGGGACCCAGCACTCCAGATCAACTGTACCAATAGAGGTTTAATTATTTTTCTTCAATAGGCTGCTATGATCAACAAATGCTTTGAAAGTTCTATACTGACCTGTGGGGCTTAGCAGATGGGGTTTGAAGTTGGTGTCCTTCTCCACCTGTGGGGAGGTAGACAATGCTCTGGAGAGACTGGAGCCCTGCAGGGGAGGGCACTGGATGTTTGCTGCTCAGATTGAGGGTGACAATCACTGTTGGGTCACAGAGAAAGGCAGGAACTTCTCATGGAATCACTCAGGAAAGAGATCTGGTGTATCTGGAAAGAGAGACTGTCAGGAAGGTACTCCAAAGCTGTCTGAGAGCTTTTTGCTCTGCAGCCCTTCCTGAGAGTCTCTAGGTTGGTACCCTAAAGCTTTCCAGGGGCACAACCCTCTCTTGGTGGAATTAAGCTGCTGCAAGGTCCTCAGATGTTGTTCTTTCACATTTGAGTTGATATTCATGCAAGGCACATAAGAGTACCCTTGTTTTCCTATCCATGCCTTCCCATTCCGTTCTTGTAGTGTGGGAAAGAACCCAAGACAGGAGAATTGACCACCCCATATAATCCCAAATTCACGTCCAAGTGACTTGCTTCCTCCATAGGCCCCTCCCCCACCATCACCACCTCCCAATAATGCCATCATACTCTGAATCTATCCACCAAGAACATGACCTACTAGTTAGTTCAGAGCTCTCAAGACCTAACAATCTCTAGAAAGTCCTGCGTAGACACCACCACAGAAACCCCATCACTTAATCCAATCAAGAGGACAGCCAAAAGAACCGTCATATCAAACAAGGATCTTACTACACAGTCACAATATCAGCTCTGCCTCAGATTCCACCCGGCTGCCTTGTCACAGGGATATCAAACTCACCATCCAGATTTCCAGCTCAACCGGGTGGACACTCTCTTAAAAGTCTTCATCCCCCCCCAACCCCCCGATCCAGTTTCTCTACATCTGGGTCCATATCTGTCTAAAGAACAATCCTTCTACAACCAGAAATGTAGTAATAAATTGTGTGTCATTTATCTGTCATTTATATCTACCAACTGCCTTCCTCTGTTCATATGATATCTGTCTATCATTTCCATCTTCAACACACTCTGTCCCTCATACACACACACACACACACACACACACACACACATATGTATGTATATGTATATATAGTAGGAAGGTGTGAAAACATTGTGAAGACATCATGAGAAGGACACGTGAGTGCTGAAGACAGCGTAGGATAGTAAGGGAAAAGCTGCGGGTCACAA
>NW_021620934.1:6813-9673 GCF_004785775.1 Grammomys surdaster | reverse complement strand
GTCCAGGCTCTTCTGGCTTTTATAGTCTCTGGTGAGAAGTCTGGTGTAATTCTTATAGGTCTGCCTTTGTATGTTACTTGACCTTTTTCCCTTACTGCTTTTAGTATTTTTTCTTTGTTTTGTGCATCTGATGTTTTGATTATTATGTGACGGGAGGTATTTCTTTTCTGGTCTAGTCTATTTGGTGTTCTGTAGGCTTCTTGTATGTTTATGGGCATCTTGTTCTTTAGGTTAGGGAAGTTTTCCTCAATGATTTTGTTGAAGATATTTACTGGCCCTTTAAGTTGGGAATCTTCATTCTCATCTATACCTATTATCCTTAGGTTTGGTCTTCTCATTGTGTCCTGGATTTCCTGGATGTTTTGAGTTAGGAGTTTTTTGCTTTTTTCATTTTCTTTGACAACTGTGTCAATATTTTCCACCGTATCTTCTGCATTTGAGATTCTCTCTTCTATCTCTTGTATTCGGTTGGTGATGCTTGCGTCTGTGACTCCTGATCTCTTTCTTAGGTTTTCTATCTCCATGGTTGTCTCCCTTTGAACTTTCTTTATTGTTTCTATTTCCAGTTTCAGATCCTGAATGTTTTTGTTTAATTCCTTCTTTGTGTTTTCTTGCATTTCTTTAAGGGATTTCTGTGATTCCTCTTTAAGGGCTTCTATCTGTTTACTTGTACTCTCCTGTATTTCTTTAAGGGAGTTACTTAATTCCTTCTTATAATCCTCTATCATCATCATGAGAAGTGATTTTAATTCTGAATCCTGCTTTTCAGGTGTGAAGGGGTGTTCAGGGCTTGCTATACTGGGAGAACTGGGCACTGATGATGCCAAGAAACTTTGGTTTCTGTTGCTTATGTTCTTGCGCTTGCCTTTCGCCATCTGGGTAACTCTAGTGGTACCTGCCCTCTCTGTGTAAGATTGGAATCTGTATTTCCAGTTATCTTGCTTATTGCAGAGCTCCTCGGAGTCCAGAGGTCTCTGTGGTCTTATGCCCCTAATCTCCCGGGTGGAAGAACTCCTGGGACTCAGGCCACCTCTTGGATCTGGTAATCCTTCTGTTCTGAGTGCAGTGGCTCCTCGGCTGCTCTGAGTGCAGTGGGTTCTCGATGACTCAGGATTCAGTTTCAGCTGCTCTGAGTGCAGTGGCTCCAGCTGCTCTGAGTGCAGTGGGTCCCTGATGACTCAGAATTCAGTTTCAGCTGCTCTGAGTGTAGTGGCTTCTCGATGACTCAGGATTCAGTTTCTCCACAGGACAGGAGCAGACCTACTCTGTGTCTGCTCCAGTCCCAGGGACCAGGCAGGGGCCGAAGGGAAGTGGAATTCCGGAGGGGCAGGGTTTGGGTAGCTGCTGTGCCCTAGATGTCCCTGGCTCCCAGATGTATTTCTGGGGCTTAGGGAGTGAGATGGAGTTCTTACCAGCTGCTCTGAGTGCAGTGGCTCCTGGATGACTCAGGATTCAGGTTCTCCACAGGACAGGAGCAGACCGACTCTGTGTCTGCTCCAGTCCAAGGGACCAGGCAGGGGCCGAAGGGAAGTGGAATTCCGGAGGGGCGGGGTTTGGGTAGCTGCTGTGCCCTGGATGTCCCTGGCTCCCAGATGTATTTCTGGGGCTTAGGGAGTGAGATGGAGTTCTTACCAGCTGCTCTGAGTGCAGTGGCTCCTGGATGACTCAGGATTCAGGTTCTCCACAGGACAGGAGCAGACCGACTCTGTGTCTGCTCCAGTCCAAGGGACCAGGCAGGGGCCGAAGGCCAGAATTGGTTTTTAAATAAAGATATTGGCAGAATTGGTTTTTAAATAAAGATATTGACAGAACTGGTTTTTGAATAAAGATATTGAAAGAACTGTTTATTAAATAAAGATATTGACAGAAGAGTTTATTAAATAAAGATATTGACAGAATTGTTTATTTCAAAATTGATTATTAAATATCGATATTGACAGAATTGAATTTTAAATAAATATATTTAGAGAATTGGTGTTTAAATAAAGATGTTGACAGAATTGGTTTTAAAAAAGATATTAACAGAATAAGTTATTACATAATTGGTTTTTAAATAAAGATATTGACAGAATTGGTTTTTAAATAAAGATCTTGACAGAACTGGTGTTTAAATTAAGATATTGACAGAATTGATTATTAAATAAAGCTATTGACAGAATTGGTTGTTAAATAAAAATATTGACAGTATTGGATATTACAGAAATGATTTTAAATAAAGATATTTACAGAATTGGTTTTAAAATAAAGATATTGACAGAATTGGTTTTTAAATAAAGTTATCGACAGAATTGGTTTTTAAATAAAGATATTGACAGAACTGTTTATTAAATAAAGATATTGACAGAATTGTTTATTAAATAAAGATATTGACAGAATTGATTATTTCAAAATTGATTATTAAATAACGAGATTGACAGAATTTGATTTTAAATAAAGATATTGAGAGAATTGGTGTTTAAATAAAGATGTTGACAGAAATGGTTTTTAAATAAAGATATTGACAGAATACGTTATTACATAATTGGTTATTAAATAAAGATATTGACAGAATTGGTTTTTAAAAAAGATATTGATAGAACTATTTATTAAAGATATTGTCAGAATTGGTTATTAAATAAAGGTATTGACAGAATTGGTTTTTAAACAAAGATATTGACAGAGTTGTTGTTTAAATTAAGATATTGACAGAATTGGATATTAAATAAAGCTATTGACAGAATTGGTTGTTAAATAAAGATATTGACAGAATTGGTTATTAGAAAATTGATTATTAAATAACGGTAATGACAGAATAGGTTTTTAAATAAAGATACTGACAGAATTGGTTTTTAAATAAAGATATTGACAGAATTGGTTTTTA
>NW_021620934.1:3417-6803 GCF_004785775.1 Grammomys surdaster | reverse complement strand
TTATTAAACAAAAATATAGACAGAATTTGTTATTAAATAAAGATATTGACAGAATTGGTTATTAAAGTATTGATTATTAAATAAAGATATTGACAGAATTGGATTTTAAATAAAGATATGGAGAGAATTGGTGTTTAAATAAAGATGTTGACAGAATTGGTTTTTAAATAAAGATATTGACAGAAATGTTTATTAAATAAAGATATTGTCAGAATTGATTATTAAATAAAGATATTGACAGAATTGGTTATCAAATAAAGATATTGACAGAATTGGTGTTTAAATAAAGATATTGATACAATTGGTTATTAAATAAATCTATTGAAAGAATTGTTTGTTAAAGAAAGATATTGACAGAATTGGTTATTACAGAACTGATTTTAAATAAGGATATTTACAGAATTGGTTTTAAAATAAAATATTGACAGAACTGCTTATTACAGAATTGATTATTAAACAAAGATATTGACAGAATTGGTTATTAAATAAAGATATTGACAGAAATGTTTATTAAATACATATATAGACAGAATTGGTTATTTAATAAAGATATTGACAGAAACTCTTTTTAAATAAAGATATTGACAGAATTGGTTATTAAATAATGATAATGACAGAATTGATTATTAAATAAAGATATTGACAGAGTCGGTTATTAAATAAAGATATTGACAGAACTGGTTTTTAAATAAAAATATTGACACAATTGTTTTTTAAATAAAATATTAACAGAATTGTTTACTAAACAAAGATATTGACAGAATTGGTTATTGAATAAAGTTATTGACAGAAATGTTGATTAAATAAAGATATAGACAGAATTGGTTATTTAATAAAGATACTGACAGAACTGTTTATTTACTAAAGATATTGACAGAATTGGTTTTTAACAAAGATATTGACAGAATCAGTTATTAATGATACTGACAGTATTGTTTATTAAATAAAGACATTTACAGAATTGGTTTTAAAATAAAGATATTGACAGAATTGGTTTTTAAATAAAAATATCGACAAAATTCGTTTTTAAATAAAGACATTGACAGAATTGGTTTTTAAATACAGATATTGACAGAATTGGTTATTACATAATTGACTTTTAAATAAAGATATTGACAGAATTGTTTATTACAGAATTGATTATTAAATAAAGATACTGACAGAATTGGTTATTAAATAAAGATATTGACAAAACAGTTTATTTAATAAAGAAATTGACAGAATTGGTTATTAGGAAACTGATTATTAAATAACGATATTGACAGAATTGGATTTAAATAAAGATATTGACAGAATTGGTATTTAAATAATGATGTTGACAGAATTCGTTTTTAAAGAAAGATATTGACAGAATTGGTTATTAAATAAATATATTGAGGGACAGAATTGGTTATTAAATAAAGATATTGACAGTATTGGTTTTTAAATAAAAATGTTGACAGACTTGCTTTCTAGATAAAGATATTGACAGAACTGATTATTAAATAAAGATATTGACAGAATTGTGTTTTAAATAAAAATATTGACAGAATTGGTTTTTAAATAAAGATACTGACAGAATTGTTAATTAAACAAAGATATTGACAGAATCGGTTATTAAAGTTACTAACAGAATTGATTATTAAATAAAGACATGGAAAGAATTGTTTTTTTAAATAAAGATATTTACAGAACTGGTTATTAAATAAAGATATTGACAGAATCATTTATTAAAAAATATTGACAGAATTGGTTGTTAAATAAAGATATTGACAGACAGAATTGGTTTTTATATACAGATATTGACAGATCTGGTTATTAAATAAAGATATTGACAGAATTGGTTTTTAAATAAAGATATTGACAGAATTGGTTATTAAATAGAGTTATTGACAGAATTGGTTTTTAAATAAAGATATTGACAGAGGTGGTTTTTAAACAAAGATATTGACAGAATTGGTTATTAAATAAAGATATTGAGAGACAGAATTGGTTATTAAATAAAGATATTGACAGAACTGGTTTTTAAATAAAAATATTGACAGAATTGGTTTTTAAATAAAAATATGGACAGAATTGATTATTAAATAAAGATATACACAGAATTGTTTATTGAATAAAGATATTTTCAGAATTGGTTTTTAAATACAGATATTGACAGAAATCGTTATTACAAAATTGATTTTAAATAAAGATATTGACAGAATAGGTTATTACATAATTGCTTATTAAATAAAGATAGTGACATAATTGGTTATTAAATAAAGATATTGACAGAACTGGTTGTTAAATAAACATATAGACAGAATTGGTTATTAAATAAAGATATTTATAGACAGAATTGTTTATTAAATAAAGACATTGATGGAATAGGTTTTTAAACAAAGATACTGACAGAATTGGTAATTAAACAAAGATATTGACAGAATCGGCTATTAAAGATAATGACAGAATTGTTTATTAAATAAAGACATGGACAGAACTGGTTTTTAAATAAAGATATTGACAGAATGTTTATTAAATAAAGACATGGACCGAATTGGTTTTTAAATAAGATATTGACAGAATTGGTTTTTAAATAAAGATATTGACAGAATTGGTTATTAAATAAGTTATTGACAGAAGTGGTTGTTAAATAAAGATATTGACAAAATTGTTTATTACAGAACTTATTATTAAATAAAGATATTGACAGAATTGGTTATTGAATACAGATATTATCAGAATTGGTTTTTAAAAAAAGATATTGACAGAATTGGTTATTATAAAATTGATTATTTTATAAAGATATTGACATAATTGGTTATTAAATAAAGATATTGACAGAATTATTTATAGAAAAGATATAGAGAGAATTGGTTATGAAATAAAGATATTGACAGACAGAATTGGTTATTATATACAGATATTGACAGAACTGGTTATTAAGTAAAGATATTCACAGAATTGGTTTTTAAATAAAGATATTGACACAATTGTGTTTTAAATAAAATATTCACAGAATTGGTTATTAAATAAAATTATTGACAGAATTGGTTTTTAAATATTGATATTGAAAGAATTGGTTTTTAAAAAGGATACTGACAGAATTGGTTATTTAATAAAGGTATTGAGAGCCAGAATTGGTTATTAAATAAAGATATTGACAGAACTGGTTTTTAAATAAAAATGTTGACAGAATTGGTTTTTAAATAAAGATATTGACAGAATTGTTTATTAAATAAACTTATTGACAGAATTGGTTTTTAAATTAAAACATTGACAGAACTGTTTATTAAATAAATATATTAACAGAATTGGTTATTAAGTAAAGCTATTGACAGAATTGGTTTTTAAACAAAGATATTGACAGAATTGGTTTTTAAATAAAGCTATTGACAGGATTGGTTGTTAAATAAAGATATTGA
>NW_021620934.1:0-3317 GCF_004785775.1 Grammomys surdaster | reverse complement strand
AATAAAGATATTGACAGAATTGTTTATTAAATAAACTTATTGACAGAGTTGGTTTTTAAATTTAAACATTGACAGAACTGTTTATTAAATAAATATATTAACAGAATTGGTTATTAAGTAAAGCTATTGACAGAATTGGTTTTTAAACAAAGATATTGACAGAATTGGTTTTTAAATAAAGCTATTGACAGGATTGGTTGTTAAATAAAGATATTGAGTGAATTGGTTATTAAATAAAGTTATTGACAGAATTGGTTGTTAAACATAGATATTGACAGTATTGGTTATTACACAACTGATTATAATATAAAGATATTGACAGAAGTGGTTATTACAGAATTGATTATTAAATAGATATTGACAGAATTGGTTATTAAATAAAAATACTGACAGAACTGTTTATTAAATAAAGATATTGACATTGACATTATTGGTTACTAGAAAATTGATTATTAAATAACGATATTGACAGAATTTCTTTCTAAATAAAGATATTGACAGAATTGGTGTTTAAATTAAAATGTTGACAGAATTGGTTTTTAAATGAAGATATTGAGAGAATTGGTTATTAAATAAACATATTGACAGAACTGCTTATTTCAGAATTGATTATTAAAAAAGATACTTACAGAATTGTTTATTAAATAAAGATATTGACTGAAGTGGTTATTACAGAATTTATTATTAAATAGATATTGACAGAATTGGTTATTAAATAAAGATATTGACTGAACTGTTTATTAAATAAAGATATTGAAAGAATTGGTTATTAGTACATTGATTATTAAATAACGATATTGACAGAATTGGTTTTTAAATAAAGTTATTGACAGAATTGGTTTTTAAATAAATATATTGACAGAATTGGTCTTTAAATAAAGATATTGACAGAACTGTTTATTAAATAAAGATATTGACAGAATTGGTTATTTCAAAACTGATTATTAAATAACGATATTGACAGAATTGGATTTTAAATAAAGATATTTAGAGAATTGGTGTTTAAATAAAGATGTTGACAGAACTGGTTTTTAAATAAAGATATTGACAGAATACTTTATTACATAATTGGTTATTAAATAAAGATATTGATAGAATTGGCTTTTAAACAAAGATATGGACAGAATTGGTGTTTAAATAAAGATATTGACAGAATTGGTTATTAAATTAAGCTATTGAAAGAATTGGTTGTTAAATAAAGATATTGACAGAATTGGTTAATAAATAAAGTTATTGACAGAATTGGTTGTTCAATAAAGATATTGACAGTATTGGTTATTACAGAACTGATTATTAATTAAAGATATTTTCAGAATTGGTTTTAAAATAAAGACATTGACAGAACTGCTTATTATAGAATTGATTATTAAACAAAGATATTGACAGAATTGGTTATTAAATAAAGATATTGACAGAAATGTTTATTAAATAAATATATAGACAGAATTTGTTATTTAATAAAGATATTGACAGAAACTGTTTTTAAATAAAGATATTGATAGAATTGGTGATTAAATAATGATATCGACAGAATTTGTTATTAAATAAAAATATTGACAGAATTGGTTTTTAAATAAACATATTGAGAGAACTGCTTAATAAATAAATATATTGACAGAAGTGGTTATTAAATAAAGATACTGACAGAAATGGTTTTTAAATAAAGATATTGACCGTACTGGTTATTAAAAATGATACTGACAGAATTGGTTATTAATTAAAGACATTGACAGAATGGCTTATTAAAGATATTGACAGAATTGGTTATTAAATAAAGATATTGAGAGAACTGGTTTTTAAATAAATACATTGACAGAATTCGTTATTAACGAAAGATATTGAGAGAATTGCTTATTAAATAAGATATTGACAGAATGGTTATTACATAATTGATTACTAAATAAAGTTATTGAGACAATTGGTTATTAAATAAATATATTGCCAGACAGAATTGGTTATTAAACAAAGATAGTGACAGAACTGTTTATTAAATAAAGTTATTGACAGAATTGGTTATTACATAATTGATTATTAAATAGAGATATTGACAGATTTGGTTTTTAAATAAAGATATTCACAGAATTGGTTTTTAAATAATGATAGTGACAAAACTGGTTATTAAATATAGATATTGACAGAACTGGTTATTAAATAAAGATATTGACAGAACTGGTAATTAATTAAAGATATTGACAGTACTGGTTATTAAATAAATACATTGAGAGAATTGTTTAAAAAATAAACATATTGAGAGAGAGTATTGTTTATTAAATAAAGATATTGACAGAACTGTTTTTTAAATAAAGATATTGACAGAATTGGTTATTAAATAAAGATGTTGACAGAATGGGTTTTAAATAAAAATATTGACAGAATGTTTTATTAAATAAAGATTTTGACAGAATTGCTTTTTAAATAAAGATATTGACAGAATTGGTTATTAAATAAAGATATAGACAGAATTGGTTTCTAAATGAAGACATTGACAGAATTTGTTATTAAATAAAGATATTGACAGAATTGGTTATTACAGAATTGATTATTAAATAAAGATATTTACAGAATTGGTTTTTAAATAAAGTCATTGACAGAACTGCTTATTACAGAATTGATTATTAAATAAAGATATTGACAAAGTTGGTTATCAAATAATGATATTGACAGAAATGTTTAGTAAAAAAATTATAGACAGAATTGGTTATTAAATAAAGATATTGACAGAAACTGTTTTTAAACAAAGATACTGACAGAATTGGTTTTTAAATAAAGATATTGACAGAATAGATTACATAATTGACTATTAAATAAAGATATTGACAGAATTGGTTATTAAATAATGATATGACTTAAGCAGCAGTGGCACAAAGTAGTAGGAACAGTCTGGACTCAGCTGAAGGCACTAATCAGCAGGAGGTTTCGGACTAGCATGTACATCAGGAAAAATTCTCAGCTATCCTTTTCTTAAGGAAATAAAGATCAGTGAACACAAAAGACCAAGAAGTGTTTAGCTATGCAATCAAGCCAAGGCCCTCTCCTAGTCCCTTGAGTCTTACTTATACTCCCTCCAAACACCATGTGTCAGAGACACTAAGGTGACCCCAAATAAAAAAAGAAAAATTAGTTCAAACCCTTGGGTGTCACTTGAACAATGGCTTTCAAATTTTCGTAAAACTTTTGAACTTCTGAGGATATTTTTCCTTCATACCATTAACGATTAGAATGTGTACAATCTAGCCACAAAACAATACAAAAGTCTGGAGGCAGAAGCAGGTGGATTCCTGTTTTTGTGGTAAGCCTGGTCTATAGAAAGATTGAGG
>NW_021620933.1:0-1489 GCF_004785775.1 Grammomys surdaster | reverse complement strand
TGTACAGGGATCTACCTCCCCCTTTTTATTTTATAAAGATAGTGTTTTAAAGTTCCATGGGCCCCTTCCACAGTCCCTTGTCCTTGACAATTATAAGGAATCCCTGTAACATGGGTAATATTAAATTGCTAGTAAAAAGTCTCAAATACTCAACTTCCATAACTAGTTCCATTATCAGTTTTTTTTGTTTTTCTCTTTTTTAATTATTGGATACTTTATTTCTCAAATTTCAGATTGTATCCCCTTTCCACTCCTTCCCAAAAACCCTCATCCCATCCTCTATCCTCCTATTTCTATGAGGGTATGTATCCACCAATCCATGCACTCCCACTTCCACACCCTTGAATTCTCCCTCACTGGGACATCTGGCCCAGTCATCTGAGTTCTTATTCTTAGCATTCTGACTGGTGTGAGTTGGAATCTCAGGGTTGTTTTGATTTGAATTTCCCTGATGACTAAAGGTGTTGAACATTTCTTTAGGTGCTTTTCTGGCATCTGACATTCCTCAGATGAAAATTTTTTGTTGAGCTATGTACCTCATTTTTAATAGGGTTATTTGGTTGTCTGGAGTCTAATTTCTTGAGTTCTTTTTATATTTTGCATATTAGCCTTCTATCAGATGTAGGATTGGTGAAGAACTTTTCCCAATCTGTTGGTTGCTGTTTTGTCCTATTGACAATGTTGTTTGCCTTACAGAATTTGGAATTTTATGAGGTCCCATTTGTCAGTTTTTAATATTAGGGGATAAACCACTGGTGTCCTGTTCAGGAATTCTTCCCCTGTGCCCGTTTGTTCGAGGTGTTTCCCCACTTTCTCTTCTATTAGTTTCAGTGTTTCTGGTTTTATTTGGAAGTCCTTGATTCACTTGGACTTGAGTTGTGTACCAGGAGGTAAGAATGGATTGATTTGCATTTTTCTACATGCTGACCTCCAGTTCAACCAGCACCATTTGTTGAAAATGCAGACTTTTCCCGCAGAAGGGTTTTAGCTCCTTTGTCAAAGACCAAGTAACCATAGATATGTGGGTTCAATTCTGGGTCTTCATTTCTATTCCATTGATCTTCTAGCCTATCTCTGTACTAATGCCACACAGGTTTTATCACTATTGCTCTATAGTATAGCTTGAGGTCAGGAATGGTGATTTCCCCAGACCTTCTTTTATTGTTGAGAATAGTTTTTGCTATCCTGGGTTTTGTTGTTATTCCAAATGAGTTTGAGAATTGCTCTTTTTAACTCTGTGAAGAATTGAGTGGGATTTTAATGGGGATTGCATTGAATCTGTAGATTGCTTTTGGAAAGATGGACCTTTTTACTATATTTTACTGCCAATAAATGAGCATAGGAGATTGTCCCATCTTCTGAGATCTTCTTTGATTTCTTTCTTTAGAGACTTGAAGTTCTTGTCATACAGATCTGTCACTTGCTTGGTTAGATTCACACCAAGGTATTTTATATTATTTGTAACTATTTTAAAGGGTGTCTTTTCCTA
>NW_021620932.1:8463618-8594906 GCF_004785775.1 Grammomys surdaster | reverse complement strand
ATCAAAATATGTGACAGACTATGAATAAATACAGTATTTTAAAACTTAAAAAAAAAAAAAAAAAAAGACATTTTATGCAAATGTGTTTTTAGATAAAATTTTATGTCCTTTTTTCATGTAAGAAAAAATTGTTTTAAAGAAACGACTACAAAATAACAAAACTTTAAAGACTGATTAGAGAATTTTGTGATTCTCCAGTGATCCAGTGATTATAACATCAAATTTTGTACTTTATCCTGGAAGAAATCCTGGTGATAATTAAGGATTCAGATAATCTTTAGGCACTAATGAGAACAAATACCTGACGAATTTACTGGAATAGATTACATCTAAGCCCTTACTTGATTTTGAATCCCAAATGAGAATTTTTTTTTTCTTGATTAGTGTCTGGATGTCCTTCCAAGTTCTTGTTAGAATTTCACCTCCATGTGGTGGTGTTAGAGCTGGTTCCTTTGAAAATAATTATGGGATTGTGTCCTATAAATACATAATGGAGGAAAGTAATGTAGGTTTTTTGTTTTTGTTTTTTGTCTTTTGAGCTTTGTCCTGAGCAAATGCAATACTTCTGCTGCAGGGCTGTTGCAGCAGTTACTTGGTTGAAATGAGAGGGATCAACCCTGGCTAAATAGTAGCTCCTAGTGCTTTGCTCTTAGTTTCCTGAAATTTATAGCTAGGATAAATGTATATTATTCATGAACTGTTTAGTCTGAGTAGTTTATAGCAAGGCAAAAGCAACTTGAAGTCCCTTATTGAGTGTTCTGAATTATACTAATATGGTTTCCCCTCAATAAAATAATTACATTCACATAATGCTCACAGAAGAAATGCAAAATCCATGGTGGCTGCATTGCCTAACTTACACATTTTTTACCTGATATTTAAAGACTACCTTCTGTGTATGTCATTGCTTTGTAATGATGATGACTAATCCTGTTAAGAAGATTCATTTTCTTGTCTCCTTAGCAGACCTTTCAGTTAATGAACCATATATATTTGGTAAAATATTGTAAATACTATGTAAAAAAATCAAATAATTTAATTAAACATGCTTACTCTCCTTACACATAACTCAAATTACTGACCCAGAATAAATTTAATGATGGAAATTTACTAATAGAGATCAATTCTCTTTTAAATTTATATGTAAACAATAAATATACTTTTTGGTGTTTTCTGGTTGTTGAATAATTTTAGTTTATTTATTTATGATTGTTATACTTTAAATAACACCAATTTTTTGAGATATTCACAAATTTTGGATATAGGATCAAATGTAAAGTATGTTTGGTTTTCTTATTAACAAACATGATTTTAAGAAACAAAACTTTTGATAGTTTACCACTAATAAACAAAGGTGCTATGACAAGAATGCACCCTAATTTATCTATATTCAGAAAATAGATTTTGTATCTCAAAAACTTTTTATATTTTTTATAATTTTTCCTGTAATATTCAGAAAGAAAAACAATGAAAAATACATTGAGATAAATGTTAAAAGTATTATCAAGTAGAGTCAGATGCTGTTTTATTATTTGTTTTAAGCGACATTGTTTGCTTCCATAAGAAACAGATTGAATTTATCTTAAAATAAATTGTAGATATTTATTTTGTCATGGTCAATTAACATCTGGAAGACTAAAAAACAAATCCTTTACTTGCTTTACTTGGTCACTTGTATTTGATGAAGTATCTTAGAAAGAAGTACAATGTGGGGAAGGCACTTTGTGTGTGTGTGTGTGTGTGTGTGTGTGTGTGTGTGTGTGTATGTATGTATGTATGTGTCTGACAAAATTATTTTCATCATGGATGACTTATTGCATTTTACGTTCCTCAAAACTATGTCACCCAAAATGAAATAAAACTGCTTGAATATTACAAACATCCCAAAATCATAAATTACTTCATTAAAATACACTTTGCTAAGAGAAGGATAACTATGTATAATAGCTTCTGCTTAAATATAACAATAAAAGTGAATAAAATCAATCAAGAGAAAAAAATCACTGTATTATGATGCACAGGAATGCTGTCTTGATTAGAGGCAACACAACAGGAGACTGAGTGAAAGTGTATCCAATTATTTTTTATAGCATTACTGATTTTCCTCTTTGCTCTTCTCACCGTACTCTTTGGATATTAAATAAGATGTTTTAACTTTTCTACAAAGTTGTTAATAAAGCTGATAGTCAATGATAACTATATAATAAAAGAATCAACTTCTACAGACAAGAGAAGAATGGTTGAAGTAGAGGAGAGGAAACCTAGCAATGGGAGTGGTTGCTCTTCCCAGGGAAAAATTATAACAATTAGTTGTTCCGTGCCAAATATCACCACTGAAGACAAACCTAGAGTTAATATTATATAGACTGAAGAGGTTATACATAGAATTCTGTTTATTCATCCATCACACACACACACACACAAACACACACACACACACACAAACACATACATACAAACATAAATGAAATAAAAATTAGTTTTAAAAAGCCATGATTTTAAAGGAGAATGTATATAGAGAGATATAAGAAGATTCAGGAGGAAAGGTAATAGAGAATTATTGTAATTAAATTACAGTCTCAAAAAATGTTGTATGTAGTTATTTGTTGCTTTTCTGTGATTTCAGCTTTTAGTAGACTTTACGTCTTAGGAATCTGCACATTTGTTAAAATTGGGCCTGCCACATGCCTAAGCCACCAAGGGCTCTCACATTGAACTCTAAAACTCTCAAATCATACGTTATTCCACAATTGAGAAACTATGTCTGATGCTCAAAACTTAGTAACTACTCAGTGTTTGTGATGGCATGGTCATTGAACGAGAATCTACAACTACTAATTTGCCATACATGCACAATCTTTAACAAAAATATATAAGCAATTGTATACCCACAAATAAGTATAGACTTCAATCCTGAACAGGGTAACTTCTCTTTGCAACAATCAGAGACCTTTAAAGAAAAGCACAACCAAGCAAAACAGGTGGAAAGACATACAAAAACAGAACTGAAGGTTTATTAAGCATGCCAGAAGATGGGCTGAAAAGACTTAAGTTCCAGAGGATTAGGAATTGTGCTGCCAAATTAAGTCTCCTTTTACTATCAGAGGCTACCCCCATAAAGTTTCACCAACTGTGCAAACGTGAGGTGAACAAGAACGACATCAATGAACATGGCATGCTAGACAGAGAAAAATATGCTTTTTAACATTTCTTCCAGGGTATGCCAGAGTATAGTGTTCTCTATTGGGGTCCAGCCAAACAAACTATTAGAAGACAAAACCTGAATCTCTGTTGGTCATCTTTCAAAAACATGTTTATTTTTTTTAAATTAAAATATAATTACATCATTTTCCCTTCCCTTTCCTTTCTCTAGCCTTTCTCATGAACTTGTTATGTCACACACACACACACACACATACAAATATACACACATACATACATACATACATGCATACATACATACATACATACATACGGGATAGGGCATATGCATTTCTGAGTTATTTATGTTTTACAGTCTGGATTCCTACATTTCACAATATTAGAAAATATTATGTACTCTAATTGTTTATATTGTCTTCAGTGTGTGTGTGTGTGTGTCTGTGTCTGTGTGTGTGTGTGTGTGTGTGTGAGAGAGAGAGAGAGAGAGACAGAGAGAGAGACAGAGAGAGAGAGAGACAGAGACAGAGACAGAGACAGAGACAGAGACAGAATGAAAGAGAATGAAAAACTTTCCTCCTTGTAAACAACACAACCAAAAGCAACATGAGAAGAAAGTGTTGTGCATCTTGCTTTTGTTTTTCTTTTTGTTTAGGCTTATAGGTTACAGTCCCTCATGAAGGGAAACCAGAGCAGGAGCCTGAAGGCAGAACAAAAACCACAGAAGTCTGCTTACTTATTGGTTTGCTTTCTTTGGCTTGCTCAGCTGTTTCAGTGAAGCCCAAGTCTAAATGAGGAGAGATTAGAGTGCTCAGAGCCTCCTAGGACATCCTACATCAAAACTCAATCGAGAAAATGGACATTACCCATTGGCAAGTCTGCTGAAAGTAATTTTTAAGTTTCCTCTTCTCAGGAGTATCAATTTGGCAACTAAAGAGGCATGTACAGAGAAGAGGAAAGACACATATATACATACATGTAATAAAGAAAATAAAAATGAATCAAAGTATTTTTAAAAATAAAATCTAAGTAAAATTATGTAAAATAATAAGGATTATATGTTATTCTTCTGATTGTTGTCCTGCTTAAATGATCTATTAATTTAAAAACTGAAATGTTCTCTTTCTTGGGGGAAGGGTTAAGCCATATTAGTATAATTGTTAATTGAAGAACAATGAAATATTATATATTTTGATTTTTAGTATACTCCTTTTTGCTCTTATGTTCCTGCTTTATGGTATGTCATAGTGTCTACCTATTGCACTATTATTCTCAACTTTGACTCCTCTGTAAAACACACATGCCAAGATTGTGAAAATAATAATGAAAAAGCAAAACACAATCGTAATACTTCTGCATGGAATTCTATGTGCTTCTCTCCTTTGACATCCCCTTAAGGAGAGTTACTTACAAGGTACATGTTTGCCTACAAAGTTTGAATCATTTTAGTTCTCTTATTACATTAACATTTGTGCTTGCTTTCTCTCCACAATGCAACAGAAGGATCCTTTCCATTCCTGACTCCTTCCTGCCTAATATGAGCCCATGTATTATGAATATAATTCTCCGATTTTGTTCCTATATATTTTATTCTTTTTTCCTAACATTCCAGTGTAGTTCTTTTACTTAATGAAATCTTAGTACTGCATGGAACTCTTCTCATTGTATACGCCTCCATTATAGTTATATGTTAGTTTGTAATCATTTCATGATGTCATAATAATGATTGTATTCCAGTTTTTGTCTGAGTCTGATGTTCATACATTCCCATGATTGCTTAATAATAGCAATTCATTAAATATTTTAATGAAGAATCAAGAAAATACAGTTTGTGTTTCATATTTGTGAAACTTGATGATTAAATACTTTAATTTTTATTCAGTGGTTAAATGATAAGGTTTGTTTGTTTGGTTCTTTGGTTTATAAAGCTATTTATTTGTGTGTAAATGCTGGCCCACATTAAACATGATAGGATACCAGTGACTAATTTATAAGTTTAAGCTGTGAATATCATAGTTAGCAAGATTTTTATGCTACTTATGACATAATTTTTGTGATTTACAGAATAGTTGTATTTGTAAATATATTTTAAATTATTTTAGTTATATTAAGAGCATTGTCTAATTTTCTGGATTTTCATTCAGAACTTTATACATTAACTTGGATAAATTTGCATAAATTATTTAAAAAATGACTAGTAGAAATTTTATTGTGCCCATTATTTTGATCATGGATCAAAACACAAAAGTATTTAACTCCTCTTTTCAGTTCCCACTCACACCTTCTGACATACACCACTTCTCAAATATTTTGCAGTCAAATTATTTTCCTATTTTAATCATATGATGAACTTCTCTTGATTAATTGTTCCATGAGCTTTTTAAACTAATGGGACATGTGTTCTTGAAAAATTATACCTGTTGGAGAAATTTGGAAAGAATCCTAGAACACCCAATTATGTAAGAGTTATGGACCATATAAGGGACACCTACTGTTTTAAAAGGTAGTGTGGGATTTATAAATTTCCCTCAAAGGAAGAGCTGTCTGGAAGATTGAATGGGCCTGGGATTTGTACAAAAGATATTTGTTGTGTTTTTGTTTTTCAGATACCTATTTTGTCAATGCCAATTAATTATTAAATGCCATGGTGGTTTGCAATCCCAGCATAAATATTTCACTTGAACCTTCTGAATCTACCTGATGTACAGCCTCAGAAGAGAAGTGTGAATCTTTGGGTGTGTTGCTAGATGTTTCTCTGTCCCTGTAACTGCTTACCACTTAGAGAAGGTGAAAGATATTAATGTGGACTTTTTCTTATTTAGATCATTTATCGTCTCTAAATTAATTTTTTCAATGTCTTTAGCATAGTACAGCAAATAGTTCCTTGCAATTTGTTTATTTAAGAAGATGGTTTTAGTAAATGCAATTAGATGATAAAACTCACCTGTGCCTCTATATCATATCATATAGAATTGTAATGACATCAGCATTATTTTACAGTAGGTACTGTCCATAATTTTTTTGGATTGAATTAAAGTCTATTAACACACTAAAATCAAACTAGGATTAATCAAAATTTTGACCTAGTTGAATGTAAAAGTACATACTAAACAAAATTGAAGTATAAATTTATTTTAAAATTTAAATTATAAAAATTTCAGTATTTATAGTCACGAAGGTGTTTTATTAAGGAGCTCCTCATATATGACACATCAAAGTGCTAAGTAGTAGTGTCCTAGAGGGGGACAGATGAAATTGTGTCCTCATATATTATAATGGAACTAAAAACTGTGTATAGCCCTTAATATAAAGCTGACTACAAAAAGGGAGAAAAAAAAAAACTCTAGAATTCACTTAAGAGTGTGAGACGGAAGCTGAAAATTTTCTTTAAACTTGAACAATATGAAAACATTCAAAATACCCACCAAAATACCAACAGATTTTCATTAAAAGAGAAAAAATACACTATTTATGATGGAACAAAGAATTCTACAATGACTAGAAGTGGGGACAATATCTTGTAGTGTGAGGATAACAATCAAATATTTAAAATTTATTATTATTATTATCATCATCATCATTACTATTACTCTTATGGCTGTGTATAATATGTGTGAACACATGTGCCAACAGCCATGTATGCAAGGCAGAAAAACATTCTGGACTGAGTTCTCCCGTTGACCTTTATGTGGATTCTAGGCATCTAATAAGGAATCGTTAGGCTTGCGTCACAAATGTCTGAACTAGTGGAGCCTTCTTGCCAGAACTCAATATGAAATTTTAAGATACATAGAATGTTAATTAAATGTGATACTATAAAAGGAACATATACATTTTCCAGTAATTAAAGATTAAAAATGAAAATCTAAAATTTCCTAGGCAACCAGTTTAAAATACTTTTAAATAGAAGGTTCACTTCAGCAGAACAAACAAAACACTATCTGAACAAAAGAAATACTGAATCAAATGACATGAGTCTGGACATGTAATAACCCTGGGCTAGCATTATGTTACTAATACGCTTATGCTATCCCTCAGTACAAAGTACTCTTTCTTTGGATTTTAAAAACTAGTCACAATAGTTTTGCTCCAGAAATTTTATTCTTGCCTTTTCTGTTTAGACGTTTATTAGCACATGATTTAATGGAATATTCACTTATATATTACCTGTTCACAGATGTCCTTGTAACATTATCTAATACAGTAGCTAACTTCCTTATTTTCAGTTTCTTAAATTTAATTTTTACCTTTCTTATACATTTTATCATGGTGTATAACATTTCGTCTTTCCCAGTAAAACCATAAAGATCTGTTCATAAAAATATAAGGAAGTGTAGTACCAAGTATTGATAGACACATATAATCATACAGATGAACCAAATAAATTAGAGGTAGAGAAGTAGATATTTGCATGTTCATACTTTTCAAGGTACAAGATACTTGCAATGCAAGGTTCTTTGCTGAATGATGAATGGAAAAAAATAGATTCAAAGTAGCATAGGGATGAACAAATCCTAAGTAAAGATAGAAGAAGGCAGTTCATGTGTTAGGATGTAATTTCATGGAAATGTGAATGGGCAGCTTATATCTTTAATTGGTAACTGCTGTCCCTCACTATGAAAAGCTCACATTATTCCTGTTTCAATGTGCACTTTCAGTTTCTCTCAGGAGTAAAAATTATCTATCAAAAAGAAAAGCTATTGGTAATGAAATGCAATTTCCCACACAAGTGAACTATAATTTATAAAATAAAAATTGATTATATGAATATAAAAGAATACTTAATAAATCTTGGAGAGGAAACTACTTTTGCAATACACTTCGATACTGGATAAATTAAATGTTTGTGAAAATCAATGGCGTCCTATAACACAAAGAGGATATACACAGACTCTGTTATAAAAACATTCTCTAGGAAATTGGGTAGAACTAAGAATAAATAAAAATGTATTAAATAATTTAATAACGTAACTGAAGATTGTGTGGAACTTCTGATGTATTCAATTCTAGACATGAGTGGAGTCTGCAGAACTAACAGCAATGAACTTTACATGAGCATCATATGATGATGATGTGTTACACAGGCAAGATGAGCAAGCCTCGTCAGTTTAGAGACACTGCAAATAAATGGAGGACGACTCATGTTTTAAAAGGTTAGATCTTCTCTCAGATTTTACACCACTAACCAGGCAGCATAAACCAGCTGATATGAGGCCCCCAACACATATACAGGAGAGGACTGCCAGGTCTAGGCTCAGTCAGAGAAGATGCACCTAACCCTCAAGAGACTAGAGGCCCCATAGTATTGGGAGGTCATGGGTGGGGACAACCTCATGAAGGCTAGGTTGGGAGGAGGTATGGGAACTGGAACAGATAGAAGGTGGCCCAGTATAGGGATAAAATATGTATTATTAAAAAAAAGATTAAATAAAATTAAAAATAATAGTAAAATAAAAATGTTAGATTTTAAACAAATGATGGTTTTGAAATATTAGTACAGGAATGAAAATACAAATGGAAGATTCCAGTGACATATGTAGTGTCATAGAGTTCATTGCTGAGAAAAAAATAAAACAGGGAAACCATTTGGAAACTATTAAATATTTGACAACATTTAATTGGGGTTGAATATTAGCTTCAGAGTTTCAGTCCATTATCATCATGACAGGAAGTATGGTAGCATTCAGTCAGGCACAGAAGAACTTAGAGTTCTACATCTTGTTTTGAAGGCAATCAGAAGAAGACTAGCTTCCAGGAAGCTAGGATAAGAGTCTTAAAGCCCATGTCCACAGGGCAAATTTCCTCCAACAAGGCCACATTTACTCCAACAAGGTCACACCTCCTAATAGTGCCATATCCTTGGCCAACCATATTTAAACTACCACATTTCACTCTCTGGCACTCACAGGCTTGTTCAACCACATGAGTTTATGGGGGCCATACCTAGCCATAGCCTAATGCAAAATAAATTTCTTCCAACTTCAATAACCTCCATATTCTATAGAAATCTCAGTAATCATAAAAGTCCAAAGTTCAAAGTCTTTTCTGAGATTCAACTAGTCTCTTAACTGTAATCCTATATAAATTAAAAAAAAAAATACTGGACAAAAGCAAGACAGAAACCCAGTTGGGCAAATTTCAAACTCCAAACTCTGTGTTTCCATGTCTGATGTCAAAGTGTTCTTCAGATCTCCAACTCCTTTCATTCTTGTTGATTGCTTTTGGCAGATCTGGCATCCAGCACAAACAAATTTTGTTCTCTGGGGCTAATTTTATTCCATGTTAGAAGCTTTCCTCAGCCGGTATCCCAAGGCTCTGACATTTCTAACATCTTATTGTGTTCAAGGCAACTTCAACTTATACCTTCTTAGTTCAGTGTCTGTCATACACACATGATCTTCTGGGCCCCTCCAAAGGACTTAAGTTTCTTTTCAATCTGTGTACTCTGCAGCAGTCTAGGCTCTTAATCCACTCCACTGCTGCTGTTGTTGTTGGTGATCATTATGTAGCACTGGCATCTCTTATTGGCTCAGGTCTTCCACTGTAACTAGGCTTCACCAATAGCTTCTCATAGGCTCCCTTCATGGTGCTAAGCCTCACCTTCTTTGCATGACCCCTTCTGTCCTGGGCTGTCAACAACAACTGAGGCTATACCTTCAGCAATGTCCTTCCCTGACCTCACACAATACTGAGCCTCAGTTGCTCTCATTGACCCCTTCATGTGTTCAAGACCAGTACCACTTGGGTAATTCTTTCACCTTACTACAACATGAGGTACAAACAACATTGCTGTTTTAGGAATATAGCTTCTTTTTATCTCAGAAAACACCTCTTAGAAAATTTCATCTCAGTGATGCTGGTCTTTCCTTAAAACATTTAATTGGTGTTGGCTTACAGCTTCAGAGGTTCAATCCATTTTCATCATGGTAAGAAGCTTGGCAGCATCCAGGTATCCATGACATGGGAGAAGCTGAGAGCTCTACAGCTTGTTCCAAAGGCAAACACGAGAAGACTTCCAGACAGCTAGGACAAGGATTTAAAGCCCATGCCCACAATGCCACATTTCCTCCAACAAGGCCACACCTCCTGATAGTGCCGCTCCCTTGGCCAAGCATATTCAAACCACCCTGTGTACTAGCAGGGTAGAATTTGTGATGTCACTAGGAATTCACATAGAATAAATATTCAGAAAAAGACAGTGACACTATCATGTCCCTAATTATATATACAGTATCCCAGTGAATTCACAGGATTAAAAGTAATACAATGTCAAATTTATTAGCTAATGTAAGGGTCATATCTGTTTTGCATAGTATCTTCAACTATATACCTAAAGAGGAGAGGCTGATCAAAAACTCATAAGTAAAAATATACAAATTAGATGGCAGTATAATGTTACACAAAAAATACAGAGTACACACACACACACACACACACACACACACAGATGAGGTATGGTCCAATAAAAGCACTCTAATAAATGGTCACTGAGGTCACATAAAAAGTCAATAACTGAGATTTGATCTTTTGATTAGCAAGATAAATATTTTTTTTATTATGTTTAAGCCAAAGCATCAGATAAAATTGAGTCAAACATATTCAATATTCAATGAATTGATAACCAAATGAGTAGAAAAATGATATGTTTATCAAAATATTTTTAAAAGTTTGTTGTCATTACACTATTAAAGAGATAAATTCACTCATGATTTCTTATGTATGGGCTGTTCATAAACTTTTGGAAAAGCAAACATAATGTAAAGCAAGACAAGAGGGAACATCCCTAAACAGAGAAGCATGGCATACAGCTTTTCCACACGACTAAAGACAATACAAAAATCACAAATTTTGCTAAATATATATATTTGTTGAAGGATTGTATGAAAATGGGATTTTACCTTTTTGGTTATGCTCCAGAAAGCTGACAACTTAAGTAGAAGATGATGAAAATCTAAGAGAATGAAAATAGTTTGGAATTTGATGATATGTCTGCTAAATAATCCTTCAAGCTTCTTATGTAATCCAAGCAATTTTTTTTAAATGTCACAGATAACATGTTAATATGTGGTTCACGGTACATGTTACTAGGTGAAAAATACAATAGCCAAAAAATACAATATGGACCCAAGTTGACATGTTTATTAATTTTGGGAAATAAACCATGTTAACTTAAAATATTAAAAATATAGGGAATTTAGTATCCAATGCATGATGTAAGAAAGTAGGATAAGAATTCTAAGGTAACAGCTAGAACAAAAATAGTTTCAAAGTGTAATAAATTTTATAAAACAAAAAATTCAACATAATATATAATTTATAGATTTACCCCTTCAAGTAGTAAAAACAATTAGTATTATAAAAATTGACTAGCACCGCTAAAACTAATTTCTGTCAATTTTTGGGTTATTGTTTTGTTTCTTGACTTTTCAAGATAGGGTTTCTTTGTGTAGACGTTCCTGTCCTGGAACTCGTTCTATAGGTCAGGTTCTTCTCAAACTCACAGAGATCTGTACGCCTCTAACTTCTGGGTGCTGAACTATAGGCAGGTGCTACCACTGTTGGCCATACTACTGTTATTAAGGGAAAGAAATAATCCTTTTCAGTAAATGTCAATATAACAATTTCATTAATTTGACAAACATGAAGGTTTCAAAGAGAAGTATAAACTAACTTCATAAAAAATATGATAGAGACTGTAAACAGTGAAAAATAATAAATTTAAATTTTAATAATGGTTCCTAAAATATAAAATGATAAGGTTTGTTACAGACATAGTTGTACTCTGTTGCAGAATATCATATATCTGAATAGTTGCAATTAGCAGAGTTGCATTGCTAATGAAATATTATCTGTGTGATTTTAAAAAGAATAGAAGAAGTGTATTAAACTAGGGTTATAGTGGCTGTGCTGGGTGGTGGTGACACCTTTAATACCAACACTTGGGAGGCAGAGTCAGGAAACTACAAATAAACTTATTTAATTATGATTTTGTAAATAAACCTATTAAATTATAAATGAACCTATGTGTTCAAGGCTAAACTAATCTAGACAACAAGTTCCAGGCCTATACAGAGAAATTCTGTAAAAACTAAAAGTATGTGAGAGAGTATTATGTAATACAGCAACAACAAAGGGAGAGCCTTATCATCACAAATTTAATGCACACTATTTAATCCTCACAAATTAAGCATAAGTTACACAGCAGAGGTAAAAATGTAAAATGTGAGAACAAATGCACACATAAATATATATAATACATACATGTACAATATGTAATATAAATATATGATTTGCAATATAAAATTTAAATTATATAATAAATAATGTTTTCAATAATGCATGACAAATTTTATGGAGAATTATTCCTTATTTAACATTATTGAAATAATACTATTTAAAAATACATAAAATTAATATAAAGATGATGGATCATCAGTGGTGGGCTTTGAGATTAAGAGCCTCATACTATTGGTTCATTTTGTGATTTTTTAAAAAATCTGATTCCAATTGATTTCTTTTTATTGCTATTATTAAATGTTTTTTATTTTTCTTCTTCTTTAAAAAAAATTATCATTTATTCACTTTACATCCCAGTCACTGATCCCTTTCCTCTCTGTACCTGAAAGTCCCTCCTCCCATCAATGTCCCTTCTCCTCTGAGAGTGGAGGCCTCCTGTGTATCCTCCTACCTAGCACATCATATTTCTGCAGCACTAGACAAATCCTCTCCCACATTCACTTCACATCCTCACTGAAGCCCATTCTCCTCCACCCTGTAACACAGATCTATCCCCTAGCCATCAGCCTCTTCTCCTCTAAAAAGGGAGAGGACCTCTCCTGAGAATCACCCCACCATGGCACATCAAGTCATTGCAGGACGAGAAACATCCTCTCCTACTGAGCCCAATCAAGGTGGCTCAGTTAGGGAGATGGGATCAACAGGCAGGCAACAGGGTTAAGAACATCCCCAGTTTCAGTTGTTGGGAGACCCAAATGAAGACCGAGCTGCTCATCTACTACATAGATGCTGGGAGGAGGTGTGGATCTAGGCCCAGCCTCTGCTTGCTCTTTGATTGGTGGATCAGTCTCTGGGAGCCCCCAGTTGTCCGTATTAGTTGACTGTACTTGTCTTCTTGTGGAGTCCTTGTCAGTATCGAATCCATCAATTCTTCCTCTAACTCTTCCATAAGCCTCCCTAAGCTCTGTCTAATATTTGTCTGTGGTTCTCTTCATCTTTTTCCATCAGCTGCTACGTGGAGATCTCAGAGGAAAGTTATGCTAGGCTCCTGTATACAAACATAACAGAATAACACTAAGAGTGTCAGGGACTGGTTCTTCCCCATGGGATAGATCTCAAATTGGGCCAGTCATAGGTTACCCAGTCTGTCCATACTCCATCTTTGTCCCTGTATATCTTGGAGGTATGACACATTTGGGGTCAAAGATTTTGTGGATGAATTTCTCTCCTTATCCCTCCACACTGGGTGTCCTGCTTGACTACAAGAGGTGGATACTTCAGGTTCCATATTGCCAACAGTTAAGAGACTCACCAAGAGTCACTAGCGTAGACTCCCTTGGGCCTCCACCCACCTCTTAGGTCTCTGGTTTGTCCTAGAGATGAACCTTTCCACTTGCCACTGATTTTCATTTCTCTCCCCAGCCATTGATACAACTGATTCTCCAGCCCCATTACCTTCTAAATGCCTTTTTCTGCCCAGTTCCCTTCCTCCATCTAATGGCTGTTTCTATTTTATTTCCCCTTCTGAGTGAGATTCAAACATGCTCCCGTGGTCCCTCCTTGTTATTTGGCTTATTTGAGTCTGTGGATTGTAGGATGGGTATCCTGTGCTTGATGGCTAATATCCACTAACCAATGGGTAGATAACATGCATGTTCTTTTGAATCTGTGTTAACTCGGTCAGGATGAAATTTTCCTATCCTCTCCATTTGTCTGTAAATTTCATGATATCTTTGTTTTTAATAGCTGAATACAATTCTGCTGTGTAAATCACTACTAATTCTGAGACATTTTCTTTATGGTATGTGCTAGGTTAATGTGGCCACATGCCTACATGTGTGCCTGTGTATGTATGTGTGTTTGTGTGACAGCATGTATGTGTGTGTGTGTGTGTGTGTGTGTGTGCTCATGTTAATGTTAGTTGCTGGCAATTTTTTATATGTTCAGCACATTTGTATTCTAACATGAGCTTTGACTTTAAATAAATAGTATTCATCCAGTGTGTTTTTTAAAAAAACAGCATAATTGTGCAGTACCAGAAAATTCATCTGCCAAATTGTATAGTCTAGACAGTTTTGTTGGACTTCTCCAATACTTAGTGATTCATTTTTATAACATAAAAGCGTAAGCAGGCTGTCCCTGGTGTCTCTCATGCTGAAAATGCATTAAGGTGACACAGAGTGCAATGTTTTATTTCAATGTTTGTGCTAAACTAGGGTATTAAAAGGAAACATATTTTTGTTGCTATTCTTGAAACAAAAGGTTAGAGTTTTCTTAAAATTGATGTAACTATATATGTATTTCAAATGCAGTGCTCTTGTTCAAAGGCTGTCTTTCAACTCAAGCCTCTTAGGTAAACACAGGGAAGAGAGACACATGTGAGAGAAACACAACTTGCACATCACTTTTATAACTATGCATTTATAGTCTGTGTGGGGATGTCATCTCTTCTTCTTAGATATGACAGGTGTGCCTTTAGTGGAACATAAAAGAGTAAATAAGCCATCTTTATTTTTTGTTGAATATAAAGTGGGAGTTACATACATTCATGAATAAACCTTTACCTATTTTTGGTTTCATGCATCTTTATTTGAAATAATAACTTTTAGCACTCTTGTTCTGTCAAAAATCATATCATAGTACACCTGATTTCTCAATCCAAAAAAATTTCAGCCATGGATTTTCCTATGATTATTTTTAAAAAGATATTTTATAAATATTTTCAAAAATGTTTTTTTAATCAAATACTTATATTCCCATAAATTTTATTTATACACATATGGTTTCCAATATTGTATATGACATATTTATTTCTTTTATTCTCCTATATATTTAAATATAATCTTCTGAGGTATGTTTGGATTCAACAAATGAAAACTGGGGCTGTCTATTGAAGATCCATTACTACAACCTATTTTATTGTGTGTCAGTTAGCTGTCATTAGTTTATTTAATGCTCGAGTATTATGTGGCATTACATATTAGCTACTCATGACTAATTCTTTGTCTTTCTGTTACCGAATATTCTTGGTAACATATTTCCATTTGCTAACTTACTTTCTTGTTATACTTTATATCATCTGGTTTGTTCTGAGCCACTGCTTTGCTCTGCAATTCAAGTTGATCATCTTTATACTCCCGCCTCAACCTGGGTTGGGATTGCAGGCCTTATACAATTTGCTTCTGTATATCTGTAGGTTGCCTTATAAGTAATCATTCAATATTTTAGCTGTGAACTTTCTTTTCTTCTTCTCATTTAATAATCGTATACAGTGAGTCCCCATAAGAATAGTTACATTACTTTACCAACAAAATTTCTCTATTATATAATTTTCTTTACTCCCATTGCTTAGTATACAGGAATAGGGTGTCCTTTTCTAATTTTGCCTTCAAGAACTGAGCTGAAGTGCTATGCATTTACATGCTAATGGAATAAATGTCATAGGGAAACAAATGCCGACTGCTTAGTAGAAATGTCTCTAAGGAGGATGGAAGTGTGTCTTGTTGGCAGAACAAGATATGACATTTGGAAGAGAGATGAAACAGATGGTGGCTCTAGAACAAGCAATTGATAACATTTCATTCTCCACAGGAAGCCAGTGCTATTCAGCGTGGAATCCCAAGGAGCATAAAGAAGAACTATTTGGTCAGCAATCAATGGAAGACATAAAGCAAAAACAGACTCTCTTTCAGATCATGAAGCCCATAATTAAAAACTTTTCATTGATGAAGTTATCCAGAAATAGAATTTTGAGCTTAAAGAGAAGATGATTCATAGTTCATGCCACAAAATGAAATAACAAATTACCACCATCTCATAATTATGTATAAATGACAACTTCATAACTTTGGTACTTACTTTATACTTTATATACTTTGTAATTTATTATAAAAATATTGACATGGCTCATGTTCTTTTAAACTTCAAAACAACAATTTTGGTATTTCCTTCTAGTAAGAAGGAAATAAAGTATGTTTCCTACAATATTTTCATTTTGAGTAAGAAAAGTTTACTGATAATAGTTAAATAGTTTTTGAAAGGAGCATCTAATGACACACAGTGATTATGTGAATGGCCTAAATGAATGGGTATGTGGGCAAAAGGTGAATTTATGTACTTTTTACTAAGAATTTTATGTAACATATTCTCTGAATACACAGTGAAAAAATATATGCTAAAGCCGATTATATTCAAGTTATTTACTTTTCTGGAAATATAAAATAATCATTTTAAGTTCTTTGTTGTTTAAGGAAACAGTTGTCCTCAATTTAATTGCCATTGATTTTAGAGTATTATTAATAAGAATTTATCTAGTGGTTCTGAAACAGGGAAACTATTCTAAAATAAAATTCAGCATAATTGTAGCAACTTATTTTTAATATCACCATTTGTATGTTATCTAGTTATCCAAACTTGAAATAATATAATCAAGTGGCCTTCTTGTGATGCCAAGGACCAGCCTTGGAATATATATATATTCTGCAAAGGAATTCAGAGATCTTCTAGCCTCCTTAAAGATGATAAGATAGCTGTGTGGTTTCCTGCCCTGATATTACCCTTCCTACAGTGCCTAGGTCTAGACCTAAATTCCCTCTATACCAGGCTGAACCCAGACTTGGGAAAATGCTTTCTTGTATCTGCCTATGCCTTCATATTTCTGGCTCATAGTACAGCTGCCTCTGTTTTCTAGATCTGCAAAGCCCTTCTTATTGTTCATATTCCACCCTGTATTTTGCATAGATGAGGAATTATAATTTTTTTTAACTCATGTTTTCAGCATTCTTTCATACAGTCTTAAGGGCTGTCCTAAATTCTACCATTTTGTTGAGACATTAGACATACCTTTCCTTCTGGTAATAAAACCATGTTTCTTTTACAGATTTATTTATTTATTGTATGTTTACATGTGTGTGTATGCTATGCATAAGCGCATGTGCCCAGAGAGGATAGAAGATGGCTTTGTATGTTATGGAAGATTTATGTTATGGTAAAACCCATGGTATGGGTACTGGGTGATCAACTTGGGTCCTTTGTAAGGACAGCAAGTGCTCTTAATAGCTAAAGTATAAATTCATTCCAAGTTCTTTTAAAATATCAAATATTTTAAATAATACAACTGTGCAAATTTTATCATTCATTACATATCTTCAGTAAAGAAGAATTTTCAGCCTGACTTCTCCTTGATTCCTTTACAACCTTTATGCATGTATGTCACAGTTTCAATGGGAAATGGTTTAAAATTTCCTAGATCAGCAATGCATTATATGCCTTCTTAATCTTCATTGATGTCAGGGTTCAAATATTTAGTTGTCTTTGGTGGCATAAATTTCTTATCAATATCAGATTTGATATAGTTTTCAGGACCTCTCAAATTACTTGTCCATATATTTTCGTCCTTAATCTAAAATAAAAATTGAACTGCAGTATAAATATTATTATCATCTTCATTAATTCTGATTTGCACAGTCCAGGTTTTATAACATTAAAATTATACATAAATCCACAGTACTGTGTTTTTATATTGATTTATTATTCTCTACATTTATATTTTCCCCTCACAAGTTTTAATCATTTGACTGTCTTATATGCTGTATTCTATTGCAAATATTTTGCCAAATTTTAAACTATTTGAGAAAATAATTCAGATTTATATTTTAGTCCTTCTAAAGAAATATATCATTGTCCAGAGAATAACATTTATTTCCAATTAATTTTGAATTTGTCCCTTCCCCATTTCTCTACTTTATCTCTACAGCTATTCATTTTTAAATCGTATTTGATTTATGCTGATTACTTGCAAATACCTTTCAAAAAGATACGAACTTATTTTTGTCTTAATTCATTTTTCTAAGGAATTTGGATTGTGTTGGATTTTCTTCTTCATATTTTCTTTCATGCAATTTTTTTCTTCCTTATATAGTTGGTAACAGTCAATAAATATATTTAAACTAAAGATAATTATTTAATTTGATATGTCTTGCTTATTTGTTGTTTTATGTGAAATGTTCTTTCTGAAGATTTGCTTCCTTATATAAAAAGCCAATCTTCTCTCTAAGAAGAACATTTCATATCTCATTAATATTAGTAACTTTTTAGTTTCTGTCATATTAGATATGTGTTATAATGCAAATTCATTATTATATTATTTTTAAAAAGCCATCATACCAAAAGCAACCTATAGATTTGATGGAAGTCCCGTCAAAATTACAACACAATCAATTACATGTCTTGAAAAAAACAACACTCACCTTCATATGGGAAAAACAAAACATAATAATAAAACAAAACAAAAAAACGGGAATCTAAAAAGTCTTGTACAATAAAGAAACATCTAGAGCTGTCATCAGCCCTGATTTCAAGCTATACTATAATTCAATAGCCATAAAAACTTCTATTGTTGGCATAAAAACAGACTGGTTGATCAATGGAATCTAATGAAAGATTAAGAAGTAAATAAAACATCTATGGACACTTGATTTTTGAAAAAAAATCTAAAATAATACAGTGGAAAAAAGAAAGCATCTTCTAGAAATGGTGCTGATACAACTGGACTTGTTAATGTAGAAGAATGTAAATAGTTATTTATTCATAACCCTGCAAAAATCCTTAGTAAGTAGATCAACCAAAAACCAAATACACTACACCTGATAGATGGTATGGAACAGCCTTGAACTTATTGCCACAGAAAACAACTTCCTGAGCAGAACACCAATAGCTTAGAAACTAAAATCAACAATCAATAAATGGGACCTCATGAAAACAAACAGCTTCTGCTAGACAAAGGACACCTTCAAAAAGATAACACGACAGTCTCCAGAATTGGAAAAGACCTTCACTGGCCACACATCCAACAAGTGCTGATATCTAAAATATATAAAGTACTCAAGAAACTAAACATCAACAAACCAAGTAACCCAATTTACAAATGGGATAGAGATATAACCGAATTCTCAATAGAAGAATCACCAAAGGCTGAGAATCACCTAAAGAAATGTTCAACATCTTTCATAGTTAGGGAAATGCAAATCAAAATTAATTTGAGATTCCATCTTATGTATGTCAGAATGTATCCAAGAATTTATATATAATGCTGCTGAGAATGAGAAACACTTCTCTATTGTTGGTGGGTGTACAAACTTCTACAACAAATTTCAAAACCAATTTGGCATTTCCTCAGAAATTCGGCATCCAATCAAGACTCCGCTATACCACTCCTGGGTTTATACCCAAAGGATGTTCCACCATACTACAAAGGCACCTCAACTATGTTCATAGAAACTTTGTTTATGATATCCAGGACTAAGAACAACCTAGATGTAACTCAAACAAACAAACAAACAAACAAGCAAACAAAGAACAGATGAAGAAAATGTAGTACATTTACACAATGGAGTCTTATTCATCTATTAAAAAAAAAACTGACACCATGAAATTTGCAGTCAAATGGATAGAACTTGAATTAATCATCCTGAATGAGGTAACCCAGGACCAGAAAGACAAACATGGTATGTACTCCCTTATGGATTTTTATTACCATGAAATAAAGGGTAACAATGTTACAATCCACAGACCCAATAGAGTTAAGTAAAAAGGGTCCAAGGTGGGAAATTTAGATCTCACTAAGATAAAATAAACATTGTGGATGGACCATGGGGGTTGAAGGGGCATTGTAGAGGAGAAGGGTTGATGATAGGAACAAGAGGGATCAAGCAGGAAAATCACAGAGTGAGTACTCAAGAGACACAAAGAATGCTGGAGCATTCATAGTATAAGCTAGAAGACTATGGGAATGCAAATTTCAGGGAAACTTTGAGGGTGACTCTAGCAATGGGGGATGTGGATTCTGAATCTACCATCTCCTGTAATCAGGCAAGACTTCCAATGGATACATTAGGCAACAACCCAGACACAAAATCTTTGATTTACAATTTGTCCTACCTACCAGATGTGCAGGGATAAAAATGGAGCAGAAGTTGATAAAGGGATCAACCAGTGATTGTCAGCCTGAGACTCATCCCATTAGAGGAAGCTTACTGTGATCCTGTGATACTTACAGAGAGAAACCTAGCATACTTTCCATCATAGAGGCTTCACCCAGCAGCAGATGAAAACAGATACAGACATACACAACATACTACTACATACACAATACACAACTCCCTAGTCAGGGAGGGGGCTTGGGAAATATTGTGGAAAAAAGAAAGAATTTCAGGAGACAGAGCAATCAAGGACATCACAAGAAAACATACAGAATGAACGAGCCAACCTCAGACCACAGGGCCTTACAAAGACTGAATTGCCAACCAGATAACATGTATGATGTTGACCTATGTCCTCTACAAATATTAGTTGTGCTGTTTGACTTTCATGTCAAACTCCTAACAGCTAGATCAGGTGTTGTCTCTAATTCTGTTGCCTGCCTTTGGGATCTGTAAGGGTAAAAATTAAAACAGCTCAGCAGAGACCACAAACAACTTGGCAAAGACCGCAGGACAGCTTGCTGAACTTGCTGAGAATAGCCATAATAAAAATATCAAGCCCCTCTAGTGACAAGGTGACCAGAAATATAGAAACAACGAAAGACATATCTTAACCAGTCTAAACATGCCCAAGTGAGTAATGGGCCACCTGGTGTTTATCCTAGAAGGTCTGAGGCTTCATGGTCAAAAATAGTGGGCCATCCAGCCTGTCAAAATGATTGCTTACGCAAAGTGCTGATGTTTGAAATATCCAATCATATGTAACCGTGCCAGAATTTCCCCCTTGTCCCTTCCCCTTTGTGCCTCCCCCTATAAAAGTTCTAAACTTCCTGGGGTCTTCATTGAAATTATTTCTCCTGCGTGGGATGAGTTTCAATCCAAGGGCCCTTGGTAGTAAACTGCCTTTTGCCATTGCATCAAGTCAGTCTCTCGTGTCTCCTTGGGTGCGCGCTGATCAGGACTTGAGTTGGGGGTCCTCTTCATGGGTCCTTACAGATCCTTCCTTTACCCTAGTGAGCTGCCATTTCAAGTCTGAATAGGGGAAGGTTTGTCTATCCATACTGCAACATGATATGCCAAGGCTGGTTGATATTTATGGTGGTGGGGGATCCTTCATTTTTCTGAGGAGAAAGGAAGGAGGAGTGATTGGGGTAGGGGAGGTGAGGTAGAGAAGAACTAGGAGAAGAGGAGGAAGGAAAAACTGTGGTCTGGATATAAAGTAAATGAATTAATCAAAATACATAAATTTATACAATGAAAACCACCATCATCACCACCAACAGCAACAACAAAGTATACCCATGAAGTCTCAGAAACATGATTGCCTCAATAAAATATTAACAGTTCAAAGGAAACTTGACAACTCATTTTAGTTACAGAAAGTTTCATAGGGGTCCATGCCTAAGTAAGGAGCTGCAAGCAATTAATAAATATTGTGAGATAATTAGTATTCCCCAGATACAAGCTCTTACTGGTTTTTAGATACAAAGTAGTTACCTCTAGAGCTCTACAGATGCAAGCAACAACCAGCAGCCTTACCAGGTTGTATTCATACCTTGATTCATTTATATGTTTGCAACAGCCATGGTCAAAGGAAGGGGGGGTTGAATTTGGGAGCAAGGGACAGTTGGGTTTGAAGAGGTAGGAGGGAGAAAGATGAGAAAATGATGTAAGTAGAATTTAATTAAATAAAAGAAGAAACACAAAAGCAGGCTTAAAAGCTTTCCATCACTTCTTCTTTAATTTGAATCTTTTGACAATATCTGACTTTATACCTTCACTTTGTAAGCTGTTATTAAATATGTATCTTAGTTTGAACTTCAATTTGATTTCAATAACCACCTCTAAGCACAATGGAACAGGTCCAAGACATGAGTGATCATATGAATATTTATGAAAATTTATTCCAGTGAAGTATGAGATAAAATTTATCATCAGTGAGGCAATACAGATGACATAAAACTTAGGATATTAAAGCAGACAGACAGCAGAGTAAAATTCCTGTAAGGTATGTGCAGGAGAAATGGCGCATTCAAAGGCATTGAGCAAGATTTTGCCTGTTCTTAGTATAGTCTGGGGCACTTTCAATTTTCAATTTCTTTAAAATTACATGATTTTTACACATTAGATTTCACAAAATATTTTAACTTATACTATTTAGAGTTTTTGATTATATTAGCATATTAGTAAGTGTTAGTAAGAGGCATGACTTAATTTAAAATAAAACCAATCTTAACACATAGAGACTCCACAGCTGATACTGCACTGCATGCTCACAAAATCATGTCATGTTTTCTAGTATTTTATAGACATGATGTCACTATACATAAGCAAATGATAGAAATGAATATAGAAAGAATGTAAAGAAATTCTGTTTGCTTGAAGAACACACAAGTTTATTCAGTATTCATTTTACTGAAGATTTAGCAAGTCATTGAGTTATGTGTTTAGAGTCTTAGAATTTTTTTAGCTATTAAATTTCTATCATGGAGGCATTCCCACATATCTATTATGAAATTTGGTTCCTCAAAGTTTAAAATAAAATTGTTAATACAAAAATAACTTCAGAACATCAACTAATCCAGAAACTTAAATTAACCCTTACTTTTCATTCAACAACACATGTGATAGTATAGAGGTGTGTCCCATGGGCGTTGTAGACGTTTTAAGGAGGATAGTCAGAATGAGAAACAGAAGAAAGGTGAGAAGATAAGAAGAGAGGAAGAAAAATAAAAGACAGAGGGAGAATAAAAGACAGAAGAAAGGGATGACTAGATTTTAGCATATTTGGAAGTAAATTGTATCATTAGATCTGCTCTGTATTTCAACCTCAGAGGAAGAGATATGTTCCTGATTCCATTCTCTTGTCTCAGAATATAACAGAAACTGACATGCACCCACAAAAGGATGTAATTCATTATAAGCAAAACTAAGGGTTTTTATATCTACCTTTGTGGCAATGGTGATAACAGTTTTCACGCTTCATGGTGTTGGAGGTTTTAAATAACTTCCATTATTAATTTCAAGGACACTGAAGCTGAGGGTGCAGAGTGCATGTGTAATGTGCATAAAGCCCTAGGTTCTGTCTTCACTACCATATTTACCTGGTGTGGTGTCACACACGTGAAATTCCAGTGAAGGCAAGAGGATCAGTACTCAATAACATTTTCTACTCCACAGCGAGTTCCAGGCCAGTTTATGCCTTAAGGACATAGAAACTCAAGTGTGTAAAGGAACCAACTCATCTGCATGCTGGCTATGGACACAAAGACTGAAGAGTTTGAAAAATATGTAAGTTAAAAATTGCTTTAATTTATATTCTCCCAATTGCAAGGGATAAAGAATACTGTCAAAAATATTTTGTCAGGTTTATTTTTCTGTTGAGAATTCTCTGTTAAGATCTCTTGTCTCCATGTAAAAAGCTTAAGTCCAAATTAATCAAGGTCCTCCACATAAAACCAGATACACTGAAACTATTAGAGGAGAAAGTATGGAAAAGCCTCGAACACATAAGCACAGGGGAAAATTTCCTGAACAGAACACCAATGTCTTATGCTCTAAGACCAAGAATAAACAAATGGGACCTCATAAACTTTCAAAGCTTCTGTAAGGCAAAGGACACAGTCAATAGGACAAAACACCAACCAACAGATAGGACAAAGATCTCTATCAATTCTACATCTGATAGAGGACTAATATCCAATATATACAAAGAACTCAAGAAGTTAAACTCCAGAGAAACAAATAACCCAATTAAAATTGGGAACAGTGCTAAACAAAGAATTCTCAACTGAGGAATATCGAATAGTCAAGAAGCACCTAAAGAAATATTCAACATCCTTAGTCATCAGGAAAATGCAAATCAAAACAACCTTGAGATTCCATTTCACTTCAATCAGAATGGCTAAGATCAAAAACTCAGATGACAGCAGATGCTGATGAGGATGTGATGAAAGAGGAACATTCCTCTGTTACTGTTGGGATTGCAAGCTGGTACAACCACTCTGGAAAGCAGTCTGGCAGTTCCTCAGAAAAATGAACATAGCATTACCTGAAGACACAGCTCTACCACTCCTGGGCATATGCCCAAAAGATGCTCCAACATACAGCAAGGACACGTACTCCACTATGTTTATAGCAACCTTATTTATAATAACCAGAAGCTAGAATGAACTTAGATGTCCTTCAACAGAGGAACGAATACAGAAAATGTGGTACATTTACACAATGGAATATTACTCAACTATTAAAAACAATGACTTTATGAAATTCTTAGGTAAATGAATGGAACTAGAAATCATCCTGAGTGAAGTAACCCAATCACAAAAGAACACACATGGCACACAGTCACTAAGTGGATATTAGCCCAATAGCTTGGAATACCCAAGATACAATTCACAGACTACATGAAGCTAAAGAAGAAAGAAGACCAAACTATGGCTGCTTTGGTCCTTCTTAGAAAGGGAAACAAAACTCAATGGAGCAAATATGGAGAGGAAGTGTGGAGCAGAAACTGAAGGAAAGGCCATCCAGAGACTTCCCCACATGGGGATCCCTCCCATTTACAGTCACCAAAGGCAGACACTATTGTGGATACCAAGAAGTGCATGCTGACAGGAGCCTGAAACAGCTGTGTCTTAAGACTCTGCCAGAGTCTGACAAATACAAAGGTGGATGCTTGTAGCCAACCTTTGAACTTTGTATGGGGTCCCCAATGAAAGAGTTAGAAAAAGTACTGAAGGGAACTGAAAGGATTTGCAGCCTCATAAGAAGAACAGCAATAGCAACCAACTACACTCTCCAGAACTCTCAGGGACTCATCCACCAACCAAGAAGTACACATGGAGGGACACATAGCTCCAGCCACATATATAGCAGAGGATGGCTTTGTTAGGTATCAATGGGAGGAAAGGCCCTTGGTCTTGTGAAGGCTCATTGCCCCAGTGTAGGTGAACAGTAGGGCAGAAAGACAGGAGTGGGCTGATGGGATGGGTAACACCCTCATAGAAGCAGGCAGAGGAGAGATGGAATAGGAGATTTCCGGGGATGGGGTGGGGGGAGAAGCAGGGAAAGAGGATAACATTTGAATGCAAATAAAGAAAACATACAATAAAAAAGGACATGAAGCAAAAAAAAAATCTCTTGTCCATTTTTTTAATGAGGTATTTGTTTTTTCCTTGTTTTTGAAGTTGATCCTATACATATTAATCCTGCATTAGATATATAACCAGCAAAGGTTCCTTTCCAGTTTATGGGTTTCTTCTTCATTCATTTGATTCTTTCTTTTGCTGTACAGAGTTACATAATTTTATTATGTCAATAGTATCAGTTATTGGCCTTAATTACTAAGTGTAGTCCTATTAACAAAGTTATTTCCTACAATAATGTCTTGTAATATACTGCCTCGGTTTTCTTCTGGCAGTTTTAATATCTCATATTTCAAATTGAGTTTTTTTTAATCCACTTGTATATTTTTGCTTCATATTGTTTTGTGTTTAAAGTTTGCATGGTAATGACACAGGTTTTAGTCTTCTGTATGTTCGGTTTTGCTCACACTCTTTAATGAAGATGCTGTTCATTCACCTGTGTGTTTTAAATGTATTGGATTCATACATTTATGAAGGTCACACAGCAATACAGTAGTGTTTTAAAGTAAAGAAAATAAATAGATGTTCAAAAAGCAAAACGTAGAAAGTAAGATATAAGTAGCTGAATTTGTTTCGTAGGCCAGAAAGTCACCAGTAAGCATCACAGAGTATAAATGTAAAAGTTCAAGATATTTTTAAATTAATAGGACGTCAGTGCATAATCACCAATATTTATTGAATATATTTTCACCTAGAAGAAAAAGATCAAATACAATATATGAAGCTTCAAAACACACATCTATACTTCAGTCACATAATAGTTTATTTTTACAATTTTTTTTGTTTTCTTGTAGTTTTGTTTTGTTTTGATGATTTATTTATTTACTTTACAGTCTGATCACATCTCCTCCCTTTAGTATCTGCCAGCTCTCTCCTTAACCTCTGAGATCCTCAACCTGGGGATCACCCTTCTCTGAGACATCAAGTCACACAGAACTAAGTGCATCCTTTTTCACTGATCCTAGACAAAGTGGCTCACTTTGGGGAACAGGATCCAGAAGCAGGCAGTTTAGAGACTGCCACAGCCAGTTGTCTGGGAGACCAGCATGAAGACTGAGCTGCATATCTGCTACATAAGTATTGGGCCGCCTAGTTCCAGCCCATGTATATATATTCCTTGGTTGGTGGTTCAGACTCTGGGAGCTCCCAAGAGTCCAGGCTAGTTGACTCTGTTGATATTCTTGTGGAGTTCTTATCTCTTCCATGTCTCTAACCTTTCCCTCAAATTTTCCACAAGACTTCCAGAGCTCCTTACAATGTTTGTCTGAGAGTCTCCCCATCTGTTTCTGTCAGCTGCTGTGGAATCTCTTAAAGACAGATACTCTAACCTCTGGTCTACAAGTGTATCAGGGTATTGTTAATTGTTTCAGGAATTTGTTCTTGCCCATGGTCTCAAGCAGGGCTGGTCATTGATACTTCCCTCCATCTCTGCTTCATCTATATCTCTGAATGTCTTGTAGGCAGGAAAATTTTTGAGTCTTTGGGTTTCATGGTTGGGGTGGTGTCTTTATCCCTCTATTATGGGTCCTGCCTGGTTATAGGAGGTGGTTACCTCTGGTTCCATATCCCATGCTGCTAGTAGTCTCATGTAGAGTCATTCACATAGACTCTTGGAAGCCTCCCCTATCCTGGGTCTCTGGGTCCTATGGACGCTCTGGCACCCTGTCTGTCAGAGATTTCCATTCAGTCTCCTGGTCTTCTTTTATCCTTTCTCCAAACACCTGATTCTTATGCCCCCACCACTATTTCCCCTCCCTATCTCCTCTTCCACCCAGTTTGTTCCCTGTTATTTAGCTTCTTTGTGTCTGTGGATTGTAGTGTGGGTATTCTCTACTTTAGGATTAATATCTACTTATAAGTAAGTATATACCATGCATGTCCTTATGGATGTAGGTTGCTTCACACGGGATGATGTATTGAGCCACATATTCTTTACCCATTCTTCAGGTGAGGAACACTAAGATTGTTTCCATTTTCTGACTATTATGAGTGAAGCTGCTATGAACATAGTGGACCATGTGTTCTTGTGGTATGGTGGGGTATCCTTTGAGTATATATGCCCAGGAGTGGTATAGCTGAGTCTTGAGATAAACTATGTTTTCTGAGAAACCACCCAATTGATTTGCAGAGTAGTTGTACAAGTTCACCCTTCCACCACCAATATTTTTGGTTTTTCATCCGTTTATGTGTATCTTCAACATCTGAGCCAATTCCATGTAGGCTTTAAAACATATTAATATAAAAGGATGGCAACTTAATCTATGAAATAGTTGTTATGTGATATAGTTTAATGTATTTCTATTACTACAAGTTCTGTGTAACATAAAAATATTTCTCTAGCTCAATTTTACCCCTAAATTTTCATTTAGAAGTACATAAATAGAAACAAACTGTCTACCTTCTATTACTCCCAGATCGCTCCATCTCCATTTTCCCTTAGAAAATGGCAAGCCTCCCAGGGATGTCAAAAAACATAATATATAAAGTTACAAAAATACTAGACACATTCCCTTATATTAAGCCTGTACAAGGCAACCCAGTAGGAGAAAAGGAGTTCTATAAGCCTACAAAAGAACCAGAGATAGCCACTGCTTTCACTGTTAGAGGTCTCACAAGAACACCAAGCTATACAACCACAATATATGCAGAGGGCCTACATCAGAGCCATAGGGTCTCCATGGTTGATTCACTCTCTTGGAATTCCTTTGTTTTCTGGTTAGTTGATTCTGTGTTGTCCTTTTTCCCTCTGCCTCCTAAAATCCTTCTGCCCCTTCTCTTCCACTGATTCCCCTAAACCCCACCTAATGCTTGGCTCTGGTTCTATGTATCTGTTGTTATCAGGTGCTGGATGAAGACTCTCTGGTGATGACTATAATAGGGTCCATTTGACAATATAAAAGTAAAACAGACTATCATTAGGAATTGTTTCACTGATAATTTTTCTGTGGTGTGTGTGTGTGTGTTTGTATGTGCGTGTGTGTGTGTGTGTGTGTGTGTGTGTGTGTGAGTGTACGCATGCCACTTTTGTTTGATTCTGCCCTAGGTATCTGGATTTTCCAAGTCCTGTAGGCAGAGTCATATATGTCTTAAACTTGCTTGGTTAGAGTTACTCTAGGATATTTTATATTACTTGTAGATATTGTAGAAAGTATTGTTTCACTGATTCCTTTCTCAGCCCATTTGTCATTTGTATATAGGAAAGTTACTGGGGTTTTTTTTTTTTTTGTCTTGTATTTAGCACCTTTGCTAAAAGCAATTGTCAGTTTTAGGAGATTCTTGGTAGAATTTTAGGGGTCACTTATTAGCATCATATCATCTTGAAATAATAACACTTTCACTTCTTCTTTTCCGACTTGTACCTGCCTGATTTTCTTTAGCTGCATCACTGCTTTAACTAGAACTTCACAAACCATATTGGATAGACATGGAGAGAGTGGACTTTATATTGTTTCTGTTTTTTAGTAATTTTCTTTTAGTTTCCCTTTATTTATTTTGATTGGCTGTAGGCTAGTCATAAATTGTCCTTGTTATGCTTAGGTTTGTTCCTTGACTAATCTCAAAGGCATCCACTTATGAGTAGAGATGACTGAACTCACTGTGGTAAACATTAAAAGACTAGAAACTAGACACTGGGGACACAAATTACAGAGAAGATCCAGTGTACTTGGAGGGGTTAATAGTGGAATATGATTAAGATCCCTTGAACACATAAGAAATTAAACAAGAATACAGATATCAGAAACTTTTATTTTACCAAAACCAATCAGTAAACATAGAAGGGTGATGAATCCATTCATTCTTAAAACTTCAGAGTCTTTGTTTTAACAGAATTTTACTTGTTTATTTCTCACCTATATCTTCCATTAATAGATTATTGAATAAGCCTTACATCATACATATAATTTTGACTAGTGCTATAAATGCATTGTTGTATCAATTTTTAATGAAAATTTTGTTGGAGCATCTTTTGGGTATATGCCCAGGAGTGATATAGCTAGGTTCTCAGGTAGTACTATGTCTAATTTTCTGAGGACCTGCTAGACTGATTTCCAGAGTGTTTGTACCAGCATACAATCCTACCAACAATGGAGGAGTGTTCCTCTTTCTCCACATCCTCACCAGCATCTGCTGTCACCTGAGTTTGTGATCTTAACCATTCTGAGTGGTGTAAGGAGGAATCTCAGGATTGATTTGATTTGTATTTTCCTGATGAATAAGGATGTTGAATATTACTGGGAATTCATCCCATATGCAGCTACCAAACTCAGACACTATTGCTGATGCCAAGAAGTGCTTGCTGACAGGAGCTTGATATAGCTGTCTCCTGAGAGGATCTGATGAGCCTTACCAATACAAATACTGATGCTTGCAGCCAACCATTGGACTAAGAAGCATGGGGACCCCATTGGAAGAGTTAGGAGAAGGACTGAAGGATCTGAAGGGGTTTGCAACTGCATAGGAAGAACAACCATACCAACCAACCAGATGCCCCAGAGCTCCCATGGACTAAACTACCTACCAAGTACATGGGTCCAGCTGCATATGTAGCAGAGGATGGCGTTATCTGACATCACTGGTAGGAGAGGCTCTTGGTCCTGTGAAGGTTAAATACCCCAGAGTAGTGGAATGCTAGGGCTGTGAGGCTGGAGTGGGGGGTGGGGTTCATAGAAGCAGTGGGGAGGGGATGGGATGGGGGGTTGTGGTGGGGAAACCAGGAAGGGGGATAACATTTGAAATGTAAACAAATAAAATAACTAATAAATTTTTTTTAAAAAGAAAATTTTGAGTTATTGGAATTTATTGGAGTTTCTATATCCAGACACATATTACATAAATTGGATTGTGAATATATGTTTTATTAGCTATTTATCAGGCATCCATCTACTGACTAATTATATCCGCTCACATCAGGATCACCTTATTTAAACATGTAACACCTCTTTATAGTGATTATTTTTCATACATTTTATGAAATCTGCTTAAATAGGAAATATAAGCTTTATAAGTAAATAGTGATAAAAGTTATGTTTTTAATTTTATTCAATATGAGCTTAAGGAAACATTTAGAAGTTTAGAGATTAGTGTTAGCCCTATATCCAACTCTAGTTGACTAGATTTTTATTACTAAAGACAGTGAGTGCTAGCTTTGGACTACTTTTAGCTATTATCAGGCTAATGCAAACTTGATCTAATTCTTATATTTTGGGTGGTAAAAGTCAGTGTCATCATCTTACTGTTTTAGGTTTTAAGATTTTAAACCCATAATTTGCTCTTTCTTTACGATATTTTTTAAAATTAATTATGTCTATCACATATATTTAGGATATAATTCCCCTAAAGGAGCATGGAGAATTTGCTACAGAACTTAAAGAGTGAAAGTATTTGCTCAGAACAATATTAGAAAATTATACACAGGGATTAATCAAATTGAACACTAATTACTGAGTGCTATTCAACAACACCCACAAGAATGAACAAAGAAGCATTAAGATGCAGTAAAGAAATAAACATGTCTTCTTTTGGCATGCAGTGAATTAGAACAAAATAAAAAAGGAAACAGACTTAATACACATTCTAAGCTTCGTGTAGTAATAAATTTCACTTTAAGACTTTTGTCTGCATATGATTTATGGATCATGTTCAAATACATAGTGAATTCTTGCTAAGGTTTGGACTATGATCATACAGAAAACTTGAGGAAAGATCCAGGCACATAAAATCCATGCCAGTAGCACTGTAGCACTCACTGAATCTTATGTATCACCGTGTCACCTAAGTACTATGCAGAGCTTTGCTTCTCACTGCACTTCAAAACCTGAATTACATTTACAGGATAGTAACTTTTGATGGCTATTGTTGCAGCTATTTATGCTCCTAAGTTTAGGGAATATATTTACTTTCTCATACTTAATTTTTATATGTGTTTACTATTTGTCTTCAATAAATAATTATGTATTGTTCATATATTTATCAACTTTTCCTCTTGCTTATCTTCACAAAACTTCCAAGACAGCATCACTAATTCATAGTGTTTGGTATCAGGCTTTGTGGTTTCTTCTGATGGCATCTAATGCTCTATCATTACACAAAATGTCATGTTCTTAGTGATTTTGAGTAATTTAATAAATGCCATCCACAACTACATTGTTCAAGGTATTTATTTTGTCATATCTGGTATATTCTTCCATCTTTTTCTACCATATTCATTGCATTAGCTGACTAAGATTAAATCTACCTTCATTCTTTTATTCTGAGTTACTTAAAAACTCTCTGCCCAAGTTCTTCATTTTTTTTAATATCACATTGCACATTCTTCTACATAGTCACCATATTATCCAAAAGAGACGTTTTCATGTTTGACATAACATAAAATATAACACAGATCATATAAATTACTAATATTTATATGTGTATATTATAAAACACCCATACACCTATACAGAGACTGTTTCACAAACCATACAATGCATAGAATGCAAATGCACATATAAAATTCTTAGACATAAAAAGCACCCTTTTCATTGTTTGCATGCCTTTGCCATTACGAAGCGTGGTGGGCAACTATTATCATTTCCTTTAACACCATATGTCAGGGTTGTTTGGATGTAGGCTTTACATAAATAGAGCTATTTGGAAAGTACTCACATAATTTGTGGTAAAATACTTTATGTTAGAAGAATTCAGGTTTACAGAGAAGTTATAATGATACTACACAGTTCTCTTTTCAGCTTCTCCAGGCTCTCTCTGATGGCTCACATGTATATAACGTGAAATATTTGTGAAAAAGCAAGACATTAATGTGATATAACATTATTAACTAACCAAAAAAATTCTGATTTCTTAGAGTTTACATGAAAGTTCTTGTACTGGTCTAGATTATAGTTTAAAGCACTGTATTACATTCAGCTGCCACATGTATTTAGCATTTTATTTTTCTTTCCTTTTATTGAAAAAAAAAAACAGAAATTTTCTTACACAATATATCCAAATTATATACTCTCATCCCTCACTACTCCCAGTTTCACCCCAACCCCTTCTCATCTAGATTCACTTCTTTTGTCTCTTATTACAAAACAAACAACCCTCCAGATGATAATAAGAAACTAAAATGAAACAAAAGAAAAAGAAAAAGCCTACACATCAATGGGACAAACCAGACAGAAGGAAAAGAGATCAGGAAAGGGCACAAAATCAGAGAGCCATTCACTCATAAACTCAGCAGTCCTGCAAATACACTAAACTGGAAGCCATAATTCATGCACAAGGACCTGGTGCCTAAGGACCCTCACAGGGTCCAAGCATGCAAGCTACTCCAATCTCTGTGAGTTCCTATGAGTTTTGGTCATGTTGATTTATACTGCTTTGTTTTCTTTTTGTCCTCCATGTCTTCCTTTTCCCATTCATTTTATATTCTTTTTTTCCTTGAATATTTTATTTATATCTCAGATATTATCCACTTTCACCATTACTCCACCAACCACTTATCCCATCCCCCCTCCTCCTGCTTCCATAAGAGTGTGTACCCAACCACTCACCCACTTCAACCTCCCTGGCCTCAAATTTCTCCACATTGGGGCATCCAGCCTTCATGGGACTAAGGACTTCCTCTCCCACCAATGCTGACAAGGCCATCCTCCACTACATATACAATTGCAGCCATGGGCCCCTGCATGTGTGTTCCCAGGCTGGTAGTTTAGGCCCTGGGAGCTCTGGTTGGTTGCTATTGTAACTGTCCTCATGGGGGCGCAAACCTCTTTGGCTCCTTCAGACTTCTAACTCCTCCAGTGGAAATGCCTTAATCAGTTCAGTGGTTACCTGAGAACATCCTCCTCTGTATATGCCAGGCTTTGGCAGACCTCTTAGGAGACAGCCACATCAGGCCCCTGTCAGCATGCACTTCCTGGCATCCACAACCCTGTCTGCCTTTGGTGACTGCACATAGAATGGATACCCAGGTAGGGTAGTCTCCAGACAACTCCTCCTTCAGCCTCTGCTCCACACTTTATCTCCATATTTGCTCCCATGGGTATTTTGTTACTACTTCTAAGGACCCAAGCACTCACACGTTGGTGTTCCTTCTTCATGAGCTTTATGTTGTCTGTGAGTCACATCTTGAGCATTGTGAGCTTTTGGGCTAATATCCACTTATCAGTGAGTGTATACCATGGGTGTTCTTTTGTGATTGGGTTACCTCACGCAGGATGATATTTTCTACTTCCATCCATTTGCCTAAGGATTTCATGAATTCATTGTATTTAGTAACTGAGTAGTAATCCATTGTATAAATGTATCACATTTTCTGTATATATTCCTCTGTTGAAGGACATGGGGGTTCTTTCCAGCTTCTGTGTAGTATAAATAAGGCTGCTATGAACATAGTACTGGCTTTTATTATGCTGAGGTGCCTGAATCCTGAATGGAGGGCTTTGATAGATACTTGTCCTTTATGACAGAATGTTCTAAGGTTTCTCATACCCTGCATAAAAACCAAACAAGCCTATGAAAAATGCAGTATAGAACTAAACACAGAATTCACAACAGAGGAATTTCAAATGGCTAAGAAATATTTAAAGAAATGTATGAAGTCCTAAGTGATCAGAAAATGCAAATCAAAATGACCCTGAGATTCCACCTTACACCAATCAGAATGGCTAAGATCAAAAACTCTGGTGACAACACATGTTGGGGACGATGTAGAGAAAAAGGAACTCTCCTCCATTGCTGGTAGGATTGCAAACTAGTACAAACACTCTGGAAATCAATCTAGAGATTCCTCAGAAAATTGGATAGATATACGTGAAGATCCAGCAATACTACTTTTGTGAATGTATCCAAAAGATGCCCCACCATGCCACAGGGGCACGTGTTCCACTATGCTCATTGAGGCCTTGTTTGTGATAGCCAGAAACTGGAAACAACCCAGATGTCCCACAACAGAAGAATGGATACAGAAAATATGGTTCATTTACATAATGGACTACTACTTAGCTATTAAGAATGAAGATACCCTGAACTTTTCAGGCAAATGGATGGAACTAGAAAATATCCTGAGTCAAGGAACTCAGACCCAAAAGAACATGCATGGTATATACTCACTAAGAAGTGGATCTCAGCCAAAAAAAATAAATAAATAAATAAAATAAAAAATAAAGGTACAGAATACCCAAGATACAGTCCACAGAACTCGAAAAGTTTAACAAGCCAAAAGGCCTAAGTGAGAACTTTGCAATCCCACTTGGGAGGAAGAGAGGGGAGGAAGAGTCCTGAGTGGCAAAAAGGACAGGGAGGGGAAGAGGGGAACATAATTAGGTATTGGGTCGGGGAAAGGACTGAAGCTCTGAGAGCCAGCAGAAAGCGTGGAAACAAGCAACCTCAAGAAGTAGAAGGTGAAGTGGCCCTCTAGAATGTACCAGATTTGGAAGGTGAGAGACTTTCAGGAGTCAAAGGAACTTTAGATGAAATACCCTTTAGTGAGGAGAGAGAAATTATAGAGCCCACGTCAAGCAGAAAGACAGGTCATTAAGTGAGGAATGGGGTTGCTATCATACAGTCAAAACTCTGACCTATAATTGTTCCTCTCTGAAAGAAGTGCAAGGGTGGAAACGAAGAGGAGCCTGAGGAAAAGAAAGTCTAGCAACAGGCCCGAAGTAGGATCCAGCTCAAGGGGAGGTCCCAAGGCCTAACACTATTACTGAGACTATGGATCACTCACAAAAAGGGACCTAACATGACTGCCCTCCAAAAGACTGAACAAGCAGGTAAAAATCAGATGCAGATTTTTGCAGCCAACCAATGGACAGAAGCTGCTGACACCTGTGGTTGAATTAGGGAAAACCTGTAAGAAACTGAGTAGGTAGGCGACTCTTTAGGAGGATCAGCAGTCTCATTTAACCTGGACCCCTAAATCTCTAACACACCAGACCACAAACCAGGTAGCATACACCAGGTGTTTTGAGGCCCGCTTCACAAATACAGCATAAGACTGTGGGATGTAGGCTCAGAGAAGATGCACCAAACTCTCAAGAGACTAGAGGCCCTAGGTGTGTGAAGGTCTGGTTGGGTAAGGGGTGGAGATGAGATAGGTAGTAGGTGTGGGGTGGGGACATCCTTATGGAGACAAAGTTTGAGGAAGAAGGTATGGTATGTAGAACAGTCAGAAGGTGAACCAGGAGGGGGATAAAATTTGTAGTGTAAAAAAATAAGATTAAATAATATTAAATTTTAAAAAAATGGGGGGGGGAGGAAGTCTGGCTGTGTCTTTGGTGTTTGTGCCCATCAGATACAGAAAGAAGTTTCTCTATTATGGCTGAGCAAGGCACTGAGATGCTTCCCTGTCATGAGTAGATATTAATCATTTATGTGAGACAACATTCATCAATGTTTCAAGTATGGTTCTCTGTAAATTCCATTATCTGCAGATTGCAAAATTTATTCACCATTTTCTTAGTGTTATATATGTGACTAAATGTTTTTCATTTTTTCCCAATTTTTGAAATATTGACCTGCATGATTCTCTGAGATTTGGTGTGCACAACCTTCCAAACATAACTATGATATCCTACTTTAATCCCTTCAGAGACTTTCAATGTCATTAAAACTTAAATTTCAATATTATCTAGCTTCTTCCATCCTACACAATTTATCTCCTGCTCTTATTTTTACTTTTATATTTTTGTGCCTATGCCACTGAAAGCTCTACTCATTTGGATATAACTAAATTTTAAATTATACAGAATTAGATGCCCTGTTCCATTTTGCTGAAATCTTTATTCATTTTTTTCATTACACTCACATAGGGCTCCTTATCCTTTAAGGTGTCACAGAGAGAAGGCTTTCCTTGTATCATAGAAGGGAAATGTCAATAATCTTCATCATTGCCTTCCTCAGACCATGATCACTCTTCTTCAAACGTCAATATGAATGGACTTTTTCATATTTTATTGTATTTTTACTTCTAGGCTGTAAGCATCATAAGACAAGCATTACACATCTTTTCTTTGCCATTATATAAGTCACATATTTAATGATTTAATCAGATTATTTATACTCCAATATTGGTCATGTACTCAAGTGAAAAGCTATTATTTTTTATTTGAATGATATTTTTACTTCTAATTTTCACACTTTATTAAACTTATTTAGACTTTATTTTTTAGGATATGCCATCATTTTTTCTATTATTCCCATGCTTTAATGCTACTAAATAAAATAATGGGTATTATTGTATAGATGTTTTAATTGAGATGCATTTTTGAACATGAAAAAAACATGACAAGAAGCTTCAAATACATTCAAGCATGTCCAAAAACAAATCTTCAAATTAAAACAGTAAAATATTATACACCAATAACTGATTAACCATTATCAAACAACTATCTCATTGGAGTGGATATTTAGAAGATATTTAAGCCCTAAGACTATTTGCAGTGGATATTAAAAATGGATTTTACCAATTGATTTTCTGATTCACATTGTTATAATCTAATAAAATATTTAACTTTTCTAAATTTCATCTATAAGTTGTGCCTTTTTGTGACATGAAGAGCCTCCCATAACATTTATTTTTCATTCATTTATCCAAGAAATTTTTGAAGATATTGTCTAGGTGCAAGAGAATTAAAAGTAGATAAAGAAAACACAGAATGGCTCCTGTCTAAAGGAAATACAGGGACAAGGTGTAGAGCAGAGAGTGAACAAAAGGCCATCCTGAGACTGCCCCACCTGGGGATCCATCCCATATACAGATACCAAACCCAGGCACTATTGTGGATGTCAGGAAGTGCTGGCTGATAGGAGCCTGATATAGCTGTCTCCTGAAAGGCTCTGCCAGAGTCTGACAAATACAGAGGCAGATGCTCACATCCAACCATTGGACTATCAAGGGGATCCCGATGGAGGAGTTAGAGAAAGTACTGAAGGAGCTGAAGGGATTTGCAACCTCATAGAAAAACCAACAATATCAAACAATCAGACCCTCCAGATCTCCCAGGGACTAAATCACCAACCAAAGAATACACATGGAGGGACCCATGTCTCTAGCCCCATGTGTAGCAGAGGATGGTATTGTCTGACATCAAGAGGAGAAAAGGCCCATGGTCCTGTGAAGGCTTGATTTCCCAGTGTAGAAGAATTGGGAGTGGTTGGGTAGGTGGGGGAGCAGCCTCAAAGAGACAAGAGGAGGGGTCATGTGATAGAGGGTTTCCAGAGAGAAGACTTGGAAAGGAGATAACATTTTAAATATAAATAAAGAAGATACCCAATTTAAAAAAAAAAGGAAAGGAAAAACGGAACGGAACATAAAACTGTAATATTGGCATGCTGGATGGATAATGATAAAATAATTTTTAAGGTTTTGTTTTATCTCCTATTTGTTAATTTTTTATTTTCCAAATTCTAAATTTACCAATTCCCATAAAAACAAGCTTCATTTATCCCCCACTTCCATATTTATTTATTTTTCTTCAAAAGTCCTATTCAAAATCAGCTGTTTTTTGTGCCTAGCTATCATTCATTCAGTCAGACAGGATGAGAAATTAGAAATGAGATGTAACGTTATCATTTCAAACCCACAGACATATTGTCTACCTTATGGCCTCATCAAAATTTAAAAAAAAAGAAAATATACTAAGATGCCTGTTGTCATAATATGTATGAAGCAGAGTTTTCTCACATCATGGTCATTTTACACTCTGTAATCTAAGGAGAAAACAGACATATCTTGCTTCACCTGATGCTGGCAGCAGGAATCCTTGTATACACTAGGCTCTCATCTCTAGACACCAGAATGCACAGCTCCAATATGCTCAAGTCCGTGCTAGACACAGTTGGGTATTTCCTTTCAAATGAAATACAGATGTGGGACTTGCTATCTTGGGAAATTCATAAACAAAAGATATTTTCTTTTTACTTTGAACTCAGAAACAACTGGAAAATGTTTATAACTGTGAAAAAAGTCAACCTTCAGGCTAAGTCTTATGTATAAATATGTTATCCTAAATGGAATCTCCAGGAACAACAATCCCCCCCAAAAAAAAAAGAAAAAAGAAAAACAAAACAGTGTGATTGACTGGGACCAGTGCCCTGTAATAAAAAATGCTTCACAAAACTCAATTTTACATTTCCTGCTGCAAAGAATGAAATACATCCCACATGTTATGGTCACACGTCTTAGTAATATGATAGAGTTTGCAATATAGTATTATTGACACTGATTTATTAATATTGATTTCTAAGCTGTAAAACATAGACAAAGCTATTTTCCTTTGCTTTCTTTTCTTAGCAGATCAAAGTAAAAATGGTAAATTATAAATTGTTAGCTGTCTTGCTTTTTGATAAAATATCAACAGAATTGTTTCTCAGTGTTATATTTCAACACTGAAATTAATTGCCATAAAAGTATACACTCTAATAAAATGGAATCATTTTACATTATAGTAGAGTTACATTTGAAACAAATGAATGCTATATATAAAAATACATGCTATTCAATACTGAATAATTGTTATCATATAAAAAATTTGTTTCTTGTAAAATATTATATAGGTAAAGCATAATTATATTAACAAAATTATGTTATCTGTTACTCTATTAAACAACCTTATATTTTACTTTTGAAAAATGAGTAGGCAAAAGGGGTTTCAGTTAATTTTTATATACATATTTTCATAATTAAAGAAACAGTGTTTTGTTATGTTGATCTGTATTTCCTAGAACATACAGTTTTGCCAGAGTCTCAGATTTGTAGTAATTTGACCTCTGATTCTCAAATTCTTTTATTATACAGTTTTACCACAACACCAAACATCTTAACATAACTTTGTGAAAAATAAAATAGTATCTCTGTTGCCGTATCACCAAAAATACTGCAATATATGTAATATTAAATGACACACAAATAAATTACTATATAGTTAGAGACTAAAAATGTTCAAGAGAACAATGAAAAAATTAATTTTATGAGTTACTTAAAATCCGTTAGAAATACAATATGTACAGTGATTAAAAATAATCTTCTAATGTTTAATAAATGTTATTTTAATATCTTTAGAATAAGGTTTTTATTAAATAGAAGCATATTATCTGGCATGGCTCTCTAACCATATAATACTCTACAATTATTTAAACAACCACCTTTAACAAAATAATAAGGATGTCAGTTTATAACTTAGACCAGAGTTTGAAATCTTACATAATTTATAACATTGTAGGACATATTTAAAATATTACAACATTATATATCTATATGTATATTATTTACATTATTTATATTATTTACAACATTGTAATTTCATCTGCAAATGTAATATAGCTCAAAGTCTAATCAAACTTAGTGTATCACCATGTAATAAAATTCACAACTTAATTTTATATGAAGGTAATGTAAAGGATCTTATGTATAAATATGTCTGGAAAGAAGTCCTTATATTTTCTGCAAATTTTCCTTGGAACAAATTCTTCTAGACTGTGTGATAGGACTTAAATGTATCTGGTGATATACAGTCAATGATATTGATTCTATGAAAATCTATCACCAAGAAATTAATTGGATGCTGCATAGTTATCCATAGTTGTTCTACTTGTGTTATTAAGTCAACCAAAATTACTGGACCACAAAATGAACATTCTAGTTATTTGGGCAGACTCATCTGAATGGAAATGATTATGCATTGATCAAAAATTTCTACAGGGATTGGCCGTTAAGACAAGTGAAATGCTTGAATCCATCACAGCTTTTTTTGCTGCTCTGTATATTTATTTTCTCTAATACAGAACTCAATAGCTGAAAGTCATTTAAGGACACAATATCTGTTCAGTTGTGACTATTTCACTAGATATTACTCTGATAACTTGGAGATTATAGTATTTATAGAATATTCCCTATGAAACAAATTATAAATGACAACATTCTCTGAAGAAAATATTTTAAATATACAAACAAAAACATTTTTAAAGTTTGAAATTTATCAATGTGTACCATCACTTAAATGATCATTATTTTATCTATTTCTATGACTACCAAAGAAAACTACATTGATTTGTATGTATTTAATACCTTTGTTACCTTTATTTTAGTTTTATTGTTAGCCTTGACAAATTAGACATATTATTCAAAAAAATGTATTAAGGAAACTTGGTGTAGCCTATTTTGTACAGCTTTTTTCCCACATAGCTATTTTGGCAGAAATTCATATGAAAACTAAATGCCTATAATGTAAACCTTAAATAAATGTGCTGGTTAGTTATGTGTCAACTTGACATAAGCTAGAGTAATTTGTGCGTTGGAAGCCTGAATTGAGAAATGTTTCCTTAAGATCAGGCTATAGATAACCTCAGGGCATTTTCATACTTAGATACTGATACATAAAAGTCCAGTCCACATGGCTGAGGCCACGTCAGTGCCAGTGATTTGGGGTTATATAAAAACTCAATATGATCAAGCCATGTAGGCACCACTTCTCTATGACTTCTGTATATACTCCTGCCTCCAATTTCCTGCCTTTGTTTTGGGATTCTGTCCTTATCACCTTGATGAACAATAATATGAAAGTGTCAACTAAATAAGCTCTTTTCTCTCCAGATTGTTTTTGATCATAGGGTTTCAGCACAGCAATCATAACTCAAACTAAGACAGTGAGAAAGGACAAGATGGGTTGCAGAACAATTTCTTTAATTTAAATTTTGCTTCTACTTTTTATGCTAGTATTAATTTTAATGATTATTAATTATCTCTGAAATCAGTCTATTCCTTACTATCTTTACTGAAAATTCTGCAAAATCTTAAGGTACAGTTTTGATCTTCAACATAAACTGACATGGATATTAAAAATACTGAGATAGGAGCATTTGTAAAATCTTAATATTTCCATTCAGAATTAAAACAAATGGAAAATATTTTCAAAGTCAGTCCTATGACACTGATGTAGACATGTATTAAAATGTATTTTTAACTACTTAAATTTCTTATTTGTCTTCAGATTAATTATATTATATCTTATCACATAAAGTACATTGGAAAATGAAGACTGCATATGTATAAGTAAAAAAATAAGTTTAAAATCATGTCAGGAAAAAATTTTGGTGCATGAAAGCAACACAAGGACTAGTCTAAATCCACAGTTGTCTTGGTTCAGTAATTGTCTATCATTGAGACATTGAAGATTTATCATTTGCCGATTTGAAGGTATCAAGGCATAGAGGAAGCCAGCCCAAGACACAAACCAAATAAGCATTCAAAAATAAACAAGCAGTCTCTATTATAATCAGTAAATTATTTGATATCCTTTTGCTCCTAAAATTCAGAAAAATAGCATTTATAAAGCCTTCATATCTGATTTTAAAGTTAATATGAAATAGATCTCATAGCATGTACAAGCAGCTACTGCAAGCCTGGTAACTTGATTCTTCCCATGGGGTCGCCTCCTCCCATATCTTTGACAGCAACTGTTTTTCTTGATCTCACTGGAATAAGATCAATATGAGAAGAGAAGGAGATAGAAAGAACAAGAAATAGAAGAGGGAGGATCTTACAAAAGTAACATAAATACGCTACAGCAAAACTACTAAAGCTGGCAAACATTTTCAGTGAAATATCAGCAAACTAAATTAACTCAGAATATCAGTGCTTTTCCTGTATGCCAATGAAAGCACAGTGTGAACAACTCAGGGAAACAGCCACATTAATGATAGTTTCCAAAATTGTTGGAATTATCCTAACAAAAACATTGAGAGAACCATACAATGAAATTATTAAAATGCTAAAAAAAAGAAAAAATAAAGAAAGAAAGAAAGAAAGAAAGAAAGAAAGAAAGAAAGAAAGAAAGAAAGAGAGAGAGAGAGAGGGAGAGAGAGAGAGAGAGAGAGAGAGAGAGAGAGAGAGAGAGAGAGAGAGAAAGAAAAACAGAAGATGAAAAAACTACCAGTGCTTATAGGTTTATAGTTCAGTTCTGAGTTTATTAAAACAGCTGTTTTACCAACAGAGATTTACTGATTCAACATAACCCCCTCAAAATTTCATTGTAAGTTTTTGAAGAAATTCAAACAACAAAAGCTTCATCAACAATAATAAAACCTTACATTTTGTATGGAAACCCAAAAGCCCATAAAGAGCTAAGATAATCATGAATAGTAAACACAGTATTACAATGGTCTTTTTTTAAATATAATCATATAAAATCCACAGTGTCCAGTTAGTGCTGCATATGTAAACATGGATCTGAAGCCAAATTCTGGAGTATAGTCAGCCTACTAAGGGCTACATGGCCCAAGAAAGCTGACTTTCTCTCTCCTAACAACTACAACACCAACAGCTTCTTAGGTAGAGGAGAGGCCTTATTTATGTTCCTCTTTCTTCTCTGTGATAGAGTATTGCCTGGTTTGATCACCACAGGTCTTGTGTAGACAACCACAGGCGATATGATTTCATATGAGCCATGGACATTTCGTGTAAAAAAGAAAAGCCATTGTTTCATCATAGGGGTTTCTGATTTCTGGATCTTGGAGTTTTTCTGTCCCTTCATTCATAAGTATCCCTGAGACTTGAACACACCACAGTCACTTAATCCTGCATTTTTTTTTATTTTTATTTTTTATTTTTTCCCAATCTGCTTTTATACTGTTTTAATTACATACAAATATTAAGGTCAGGTTCTAGTTGAGGAACTAGCAATAGAGTAGATGCAAATAGTCAAGGAACAAGCAAGACAATAAACACAAATAGAGACCAAGCAAGACAATAAACAAAGTTCCATGATCACTATTATTAAGGGCTTATCAGGATGACCAAAGTTTGTGAGCTTACTTCTCAGTCCTAGCACAAAGTCATTTTCATACCTGAAGCATACTTCTTTGTTCTAGCTTAAGATTTAAATTCCTGCCTGAAATTACTTCTTTGTTCTAGCCTAATGTCAGATTTCTGCCTCAAGCCCAGTTCCTTGCTCTTGGCCAATGTCAGATTCCTGCCAAGCAGCCCATTTCCTTGTCCTTAGCCAATGTCAAATTCTTTCCAATCAGCCCCAAAGGCTCCCTGCCTCTCCTCCTTGTTTATTCCATAAACAAGCCTGGGCCTGTCTTAAATTGTTCTGAAAAACTGCCTTTTATACCTGTCTTGGAATATGCATTATCCAAAGCAATGCACTTCTGTCTTAGATTGGTAAGGCCCTGTGCAGAATCTTACCCATCTTTGGCTTGCCAGCCTCTTAAATTAATAATTCTGTCTGGGGGTCCACTTTCAGTGTCAAGCCATATACTTTGGCTGCCAATATGTTGATGTTATTAAAGACAAGCTTTAACATGATGGGCAGAAATAAAAGTGTTCCCAAGATAAAAAGGGTTAGCATGATCAAGCTATATATTTCATTTTTGAAGCTTGAATAAAATGGAAATACTGACATCAGGCCACTGGTAATTTTATCAGCAGCATCTGCCACATCAACTCTCAGCAAAGCAGCATTCTTTAAATTATACTCTCACTATACAAAATTTAAACATCCAGAGAGGTGTTAAAATTATGCCAAATACCCTGCAAGTATCTTTAAACTCTTTCCTAATTATAATGACTATCATTGTAAATTTTAGAAGAAACACAATTCCAATGGTATTTGGCATGACATGAGATGGCTCCTTACTCTTAAACTCTGAACCTCCTTCCAATAATTTGAATAGGATAAAGAGCATCAATGTGTTGTTCCAAACACCTATCTAAATTCTCTTGTATAGTCAATGCATTAGTAACATTTTTTGTTAAATGATTTACAAAAGTAGCTCACTTAAATTCTTGTTTCAAAGCGATTGCAGAAGCAGTGGTGCTAGCAATTAATGTAATTAAAGCTGCTATACCAGCAATAACCAAGTCCACTACCCTCTTGCTTCTGCTTAAAGCCTGACTCACTTCTTCCAGTACTTGCAAGCTTTTTTCCGAATACCAAGGTTCTGTAATACACAGGGCAAAAAGGAAAAGCTGGTTGATAGAGCTCCTTAACAGACATGCCAGGTTTCAACAGACTAACACAATTAGAAAGTGTCCAATCAATACAACTTACATTAAATATTGTAGAAGAAACAAAAATAATTTTAACTTGACAATTAAAAGAGTCTTAACACATATACTAACACTTCTTTGAAATCCAGATTCTGTCACACCTTTATCTCTTGATAACATAACATCACAGAGAACTGCAGTTAACTTCCAAATATGTCTCTGAAAATGTCCAGAACCAGTCTTCCATATGAAGACTATTTATTCCAATATTGGATTGATTTCTAGACCAGTCCTTGATTGAGTCTGAATAACTGGTCACATTTAAGTGAAATACAAGAGTCATTATAACCTCACTTTTTGATTCTCTGTCCCACAAGGTCTAAAAACTTGAGGCAAGGCAGCTTGTCCCATTTAGGATATAGGCCAGCAAAGGTAGGTCAGGAACATATGTCCAGTTCAGCTTCCAGTCACCATTGTCAGGGGACTCAGCAAGCTCACAGGTCAACTAGGGATACTTATGCCTATGTGAAAAGAAAGGATCCACTTATTGGCATATGGCACGGTCCTGATCACATATTTAATATGGGGAAGAGGGCATGTATGTATTTTTCTGCAGGATGCTGACAGAGCATGGTAGCTGCCAGAGTGATTGGTAAGACATGCTGATGCTGAGACAAAGATTGATACTTTTGATTCTTGACTAGCTGTAAGTCTATTAGTTTTATCAGCTACCAAGAGATGATTCTCTGATGAGGATTTTTAGTTTATAAATAGTTAACTACTTAGAAGGTCATTTGGTATCATGTCTAACAAAATAACTGTAGTAGGGTCTATTACATCCCCATCATTGTAAAGCAGTTTGTTCTTTCCATCTTGAAGGACATTGGGATAACGAGTTTCATATAGTAGGTAAAATAGCAGACTATTTTAAGGCTTGAAATGAGAATAAAATGGAAATAACAGGATGCTCTAATAAGAAAAGAACCCTTTCATTAGTTAAGACCAAGAAGTAACAATTCAAACTCACTTCAGGAAAATTCTGAAACTAACCAGAATCATACATCCCTCAGTTCCTAAGCATTAAGAACTAGGGAAGAATCCTGCAAGCCACTGTCAGGTAAGTGGAGCTGTCTGGAAGGAGAGACCAGCTGAGTTTTCTGGAAAAGGCTCAATCCAAGGAAACATCCAGTAATGAGAGCCTACAATGGGTCCATCTGCCAAGTTGTACAGTGGCTCCAGGTTTTCAGATTTCCAGGTTTGGTGTTTGTTGGGTTTGTCTTTTGTGACACTTCTTGTCATTAAGTCCTTTATGCGCCTTTTAGTAAGTCTTTCCATCTGTATTTCTAGGATTAACCCAAGTATAACTCATTGGCTCATTAAGTTGGAGCTTGAAGACATACCATTCTTTGGTCTGTCACAAATTCCCTATCAGGAATGAGTAGAGTTTTGTTCAATATATGTCACCAGGAAAAATGTAACACAATACCCTTCCATAGGTTCTTCTACTGTTTTACAGTAGCAGGCCTGGATTCTCTTCTATTGAGAGAATCCAGAAAGAGGCATTCAGTCAGATAAGAATGAAAATGTTGGGTCCCAAATCATTATTATATTAAAATGATCAGCACAAAATAGTTATTGTCAACCATGCTGATTAAGCCAATTATAGTTTCTAGTATTTTTATTAATGAACAGGCAAGGAATGGGTTTATGTTTCTAAAAAGTCTCTTGGTGCACAAGTTCAGAGATACAGCATTTTTAAAAGATAAAGCCACGATTACATCAGTGTTCACTTGGTGTGAGGGATACACTGGTGATGAATTTGAGGCAGCCCAGAAATATTGCCTTCCTTTGTAAAGCTCAGCAGCATTTTACAAATGGTACAAAATATTTTGGACCATGGTCAAGGTCATGGACAGGCTCATAATCATTGCCAAAGGAAATGAAGCTGATGGGAGATAGAAAGCTGAGAAGTGTACAGGTAAGCACAAAATAAAGTTAGTGCAGAATGGCGTTACCTCATTCACTTCAACATTAGTGGGGCTAACTTGACAGAATGGTCATTACTGTAGCTGTCACAGTTCACAGCTACTTTGCTAGGCTGACATTAAAATTGTCATTGTCTAGGCACAGCCACTAGAATGTTAGAACTGTAGGTAGCTAGTATGACAGATAGAAAATAGTTTTTCATATCTTTATGTAAAACTTATATTAGCGTTGTTTTGTGTGTGAATGTGTGTGTGTGTGTGTGAAAACTATATGAATTATAATGTCAAGCATTGTGTCATATTTCTATATCATTAGACATCAAAACAGAAGATCACTTAAAGTTTTCTAAATGAGATGTCAAGAGTGAAATTTTTGGATAACTGTAGTTAACTCTCCAGTCTACTATTACTAACTCCCAATGCCTAAGGAAATATATATTTTATCTAGTCCTCAGAATATGACAGATGAGTGTTGTATATATAACAAGGCACTGTGGGAGAATGCCTGCTGTATTTATCTATATTTGACCTTGAGAAATACCTTGTAAAAACTTTGAATAACATTGTCTAAAAATGTATATTAGCAGGAACAAAGTGTCAAAATTCAGTGAAAATCATGGAAAGACAGAAAGAAAAAATTCTGAGAACTATTCAGAACACAATATGTTTCATATCTAGAGAGAAATAATATACAAAGTAGTCAAAATAAAAATCATTAAAATAAAAATGTCTCTCATGGAATTATATTCATTTTGGTTGGTGAAAAGCAAATAGAATAAACTGAAGCACAAAAAATTCTGCATTTAAAGCAAATGAGAACTTGAAACAATGGAGTTCATACAATTTTTTGAAATGAACACAATGTCAAAATTATTTTCTAGAATAATTACTTTCTTCTTTATAAGGGCAGACATGCTCTATTGCTTAGTGCATGTGAACACATTTATCATGGATGATGTGGCATTTCTACTGCTAGGTTCATATATACAATGATCTATAGCCTAAAGGCATTTGAAAACCAGCTTTTAGATCATATAAAATATTGTGATTGAAGTAAACAATAGGTATAAATAAGTCAAATTACCAACTTCAGGTATACTCATTGTCTCTTCCTCCTAGCTGTGTGATATATACAATTGGGTACATATTTACATTAATGTTTAAAACCTGTTTAAAAGTGGCAGTGACAAATATTTATAGTTTCATTTATTTTTCTTTCTTTAGTCAGTAATGGATGTTACTTAGCTGGCTAATGCTATTTTCCCTAATATTTGACCATATCCTTATAGTAGCAAAGGGCTTGTATTAGCTTTATTTACAAGACTAACTTTGAATCTATTTAAAGTACAAAACAGTTAAGATGCTATCATCCTTAGTCTAATTTGTACACGGTGGATTAATACATCCTCATTTAAAAAATGACAAAATCTTTTTGTCTACTAGATTGGTTTGGAGATGACTTGGGAGATGCAGGGGTTTTTAGTACACTTCAACACTTTTCTATGAGATGTAATTCAACTGGAAAATAGCAATCCATGATCATGAAATAAGAACATTGCTCTCCTTACAGTAGTTGATCATTAGAAACTTCTAGAAGCTAACTTCCCAACTACTATGAGACACTCTTTCCTACAGCTCTAGATAAAGAGGAAAAGATAAACCCTAATGTTTATTAACTTATTGCTTATGGTTTGGGTTTTGAATTTAAAGAAAATGTGCACATATGTACATAAAGCTGTCCTGCTTATTTTTCATACTGTGTCATATTGGCTAAAATTGCTGAACAAATTCTACTGTATTACTCTTACCTCATATCAATGGATACAGTTTCTATTTTGTATTGTACAGTTCTAGGCAATTCACTAAGCACTTAATGTAACTTATCCATCAGGACCCCTTCACAGAGCGCTGCTTGCAAATGCTATGTTTATTGTTTGATGATCACAGCCACCTGAGTCACTGAGAAGCAATAATCATTCCACTGCCCAGCTTTACCCACCGTGTCTTGCATGCATCAGAAACACACAAATACGTTTCTAAATCACATTAGCTTTTTTCACTTAGCAACATTGACAAAAGATTGTTCCACATAGTTAACAAAGCTCAGTGCATCTTTGTTTCCCAGTAAATCTCTAATGGCAATAGACATTATAGTCCTGAGCTGCTTTAGTATTATTTCAAGTGGATAGATGTACACAACAATGTGCTTCCTCCTCTTTCCTCCTGATAAGCATAACAGTGGTGTATATATTAACTGTAGATGTTAATTAACAAACACAAGCTAATATTTTATATTGAAGAAGCTGTACTGTGTTACTAACTTCTCCTTTAATGGTTCTTCCTTTCCTTATGCCATATCACATTTATTATGTATGCTATGTTTATTTTCTGTGAAGAAATATATGCATATATATATGATATTTCTTATAATGCAGATATTTTAATTAGACAATTTTTATGTATCTGAGAAAATCTTTACATTAAAATTATTTAAGTCTAGTGAGATGGTGCCGGGAATAGACACTTAACATCATCCCTGAACACTCATGTTTGACACAGGAATCTACATGATAAAGGAAATAACAGATTCCTAACAGTTTTCTTCTGACATCCACACTTCTACAATGAAATTCCCATGTCCTACAAATAAACAAATAATTGAATAAATAAATATTTTTAAACTTTTATTTTAAATTTTAATAAATATTCTTTATTTTTAAAAATTATATTAACTTTGTAACCTGTAAATTTTATTAAAATTATCAATTACATAATGTTAAGATAAATTTATAGAATATTATCAGTTTGCTTAAAATTATATTAAAATACCCATTCAGTAATATCATTTATACAAATATAGTTATTGCCAATGCATTATTTGTTCTTTTAATTCTTTTTATGTACATTATCAGAATTTTTTTTTATTGTGAATGGAAGCTTTTTTTTTCATTGAATCTCATAGCTTATTGTTGGTATACAAGAAAAGATTGTATTGATTTTTAGTTTTTAGAATTGCTTCTGGTTTTTCTATAGCATTCTCATATTACAACTAATTGATTTCAATGTTTATTTCTGTGGATCTTCTGGTTAGAAAAACCTAAGCTTCTGAATATAATGAAGTGCTCCTGTTCACCCACACAAGTACTTCAATGAACTCTATTGATGTAACCACAAAGGAAGCAAATGACTACACTCTGACAACATCCTCTTTCACAGAAAACAGCCTTCTCTCTGTTTTATCTTCCTGTGAAGTCTTAAGACCAGAGGAACAATGAAATATCTCTTCCTGAATTCTCAGCAATTCATTTATCTCTACCTTATTTGCATGATGATCTTCTTTCATCACACTTATTATCATTTAAATCTCTTCTATCTGTCTCTTTGTACTTCTGGGAATCCATTTTCCAGCACCCCTATTCAACCAAATCCTTTGATTATGCCTATTCTGAATCAATTGCTCCAAATCAAATGGCTTTTCTTTCTTACCTTAGTTTTAGAACATAAATAGTTTCCTTGTTTTCATGGATCCTTAAATTTCACGTTTCCAATGACATTATATGATATAAAAAATAGTTATATCAAAGGAATCTGTCCTTCAAACATTTCTGTAATTTAAATATGATCTCTTCATTAATTTACTACATGCATATAATGCTATAGTATACCCCAATTTGCAGTGAACATTAATGACTACAATTGTTTGTATCGTAGTGAATGTTTCTTCATAAAGTACCATGGAATCTAAGATAATAAAGACCACATCTGATTTACTTATTACTTTGTACATAGGCAGCACATTAAAATGTATTGTACTTATTTTCTAGTTCTTTATAATTTACAAAAGTTTTTATATTTAAATCAGTATACTTGCTATAAAAGTAGTTTTAATATGCTAATATAAAAGTATGTTGATATAAACAACATATGTATCTTTAGTCATTTGCAATTTCTCTTTTTCTATTTTTTGGTGTTGTTTTGTTTTTTTCCTTTGTTGTTGCTCTTTGGTTTTGATTTTGTTGTTATTTTGTGACAGAGCTTTTCTATGTAGCCCTGGTTATTCTGGAGCTCACTTTTCAGACCAGGACAGCCTTGAACTGAGAGATCAATCTACCTCTGCCTCCCAAGTGCTGGGATTAAAGGCTTGTGGCAGCACCATTCTGTTTGTTTACAATTTCTTAATGTGCACATTCAATGATGTTAAATATTGTGAATGTGCACATTAAGGGTTAAACATACATAAAACAACTTAAGTGTTTATATTCTATTAAAAAGTATGAAAACAGTAAAGAATAAACTACTAAAAATTTTGGAAAAGTTTAAAGAAGTAGACTAAAATGTTGATTGGCAACTTCAAGACATCTAGAAGTACTCAAAACTAATAGTCCAAGTAGGTACATGTGAGGTAGATAATGGCCTATGTCTGCTGAGCAATACATCCTTTGTTCTCACAGTGTCTCTCTAATAAAAATCGAAAGACTATATTTGTAAACTTTCTTTTCCTTGTATTTACAAGTTTATGTCCCTAAGCTGATTGACAATTATTTCTTACCATTCCTTAATATATGGTCCTCTGCCATTCAGATATTCCCTGTGGGCCTAGATTACCCTCACGAGAGGATGTCTCGCTTGTCTTTTAAACTCATAACCAACTCTCTAAACTTCAGTTCGAAACAAACTTTAAAAAGATTTAAAAATATTATATTATGTAAATCAAGTTCACAGCCTATTCAGGACATTCAGATAATGCCTAGTATGAATCTCAAGACTTGTCACATTTCCCAAATAACTTTCCAAATATATACATATAAAAGTACATGAACATGTACATATATACATACAAGCATACATACACATATGCACATACATTGTCACCTTACTACTTGATTCCCCATTTAGCCTTTATAAATAAATATCTTTCATTTTGTCTTTCCTATTCATGCATTTTCCCTTTTTAAAAAAATATTCATGTTGACTGGCATTATGTTAAGCATGGTTTTTGCTTTCTAAGTTAAAATTTTCAGGACTCTGAAAATCATAACATATACGGATATTATCAGTTTTTATGTCAAAATTTAGTTTTATGAAAGTAATCTATGTAAAATATATCAAGTTCATCAACTTCAAACATTAAAATTAAAATGGACAGTTCAGGCATGGTATGTCTTTAATTCCAGGACCTGTGGAGCCTAGCAGGCATAGGTCTATGAGTTCAAAGCCAGCTGTCTACTGAAAAGAAATTTAAGAAATATATAAACACAATGCATAAAAAAAATAAGTAATAAATGACACAGAAAAGAAAAAAAATGGTACTGTCACTTTTGCCTAAACATGATGCATACTAAAGATAGCAAGGAAGAACAGAAGGAAATAATAGATCAATCTTTGTATATTTATTTGTGTGAGTGTGTGTGTGTGTGTGTGTTTAACTGTGTGTTTATATTTGTTGTTATGGTACACATATATGTAGTCTCCAAGAGACAACTTTATGAGTTGGTCCTTGGTTTTCACTTTATTGAAGACAGGATATCTCTCTGTTGTTAGCTACTGTACATGTTGACCAGCTAGCTCAAGATCCGGAAATTCCACTGTTCATGCTGTTAACCTTAGGAACATGAATATTGGATAAGCATGCTATTATAACAGGCCTCACTTGGGTTCTGCAGAATTGACTTCATGTTCACATGCTTACATATCAAGCACAGAACCTTCTGGGCCATCTCCTCAGCATGACTTATCCCTTTTTACAAAATTTATTTTGAATAGGTTTTATAAAACCTGATAATTAGTGAATAATGTAGACATAAGATATGATTCTTGATTTTCTAGCTGCAAGAAGGAAAAAAATCATAAAGGTATTGAATAATTTTACAAATAAACCTTAAAAGTCTTCCAAATTAAATCATGATGAAATTAAGTCACAGGAAATTGTATTAATCATGAATGTATAAAGACACCAGTGCTTTAGGAACTAAGATTGGCCAGAGCCATTTTCAGATTCTTTTTTTTCTCTAATGACTCATTTAGGTAGCCAAGCTAAATAAATACTTTGCGCAAAGGATTCTGATTAAAATCTTTAAATCATTTCTGCTCCAACACACTTGATAGCTAGTTCTGCAATTTTGTGTCTGTCTTGGTTATGTTCCCAGCAGGTTATTAACAATTAATTAGCAATACTTCTCAAATGCTATCTGTGTTAGTCTTCTAATTGCAGGGCAGGAAAATAGAAGCTCTCATTGTAAACAAGTTGTAATCACAATCATTCTTTTTAGGTGAAGCAGAAGAATTTGCCTTAAGTTTGTGTTGATAAAACAAAACTGGATAACTTGCTTTTCCAAGAATCAAATAGTCTGCTTATAATTTCTGTAGCAGGTATTAGAAGCACTGATTTTTTTAAGACACTTTTTTTTTTACACTACTTGTACTTTAATCCTTAATGAGTGGATTTGTATGTTTACATTTGTATGTGTTTATGTACTTATATACTTTAATTCACTGAAGCATCATGTAAAGACACATCTAGATTATCCATGCTGATTCCAAGATTAGCCTAAATTTGACATAATCTAAATGTTTTAAAGGTTTCTTTAGATACAACAATCAATGCATTCCCATTTTCAAACTATGAAGTTAAAATTAAAGTCAAGATGTAACATATATTTATAGTCTTCAGTACATCTTGGTACCTTGCTCTACAGATGCAGGATGTGGGTGGACATTACCCAAGGAGTCATTTAATAGACATTCAACTTTACACAAAAGGAGAATTTTGCATGAGTAAGCAGTTTAACAGAAACTAAGGTTAAGTTAACTGGGGCCTCTTGACTGTATCTTTCTAGAATAGAGTTGCATAATTTGCCAAAGGAGTCTTTATCAAAGATATAAAATTCCAGTTTAATCTAAAATAGCCTCATCAAAAATACAAGATAGAGGGAACTCTGGACTGTCTTTCCCTATTATAATATTTTATATATTTTTTCTATTTAAACTAGAGAGAATTATTTGTACAGTATGAAAAATCTATAAATATTAACATGCATGAGTATTGGGATATTATGACTTAAAATAGATCCAAAATTCTCTAGTTCATTCTTTGCTGATAGAAGAGCGATCATAGTAGACTAGACATACACAGCAATGCAGAATGTCACCTGGGTAACAATAAATGACCAGCATTGTGTCTGTTAGACACAATGGCACTGACAGGTGAACCATTTCCTCATTGCTTTCCAAAGGTTTACAAAATATCACATGGGACAAAATTTAAAAACAAACTGTGTGCTTTATATATTTTACAAAAATTTGTGAATTCAAATTTCCCCAGTTAGTATCAGGCCCCTCAAGTACTTGGGTATTTGTCCCTCAAATTTTGCCGAGTGCCCCAATACATTTGATGGTCTACTTGAAGAAACATACATTTTTTTTTTTACATTTAAAATGTTTGTACGTGGGAAGCTGAGGAAGCTGTGAGCAAATTGTCACATCCCAAATCCCAAATCCCCAAAATAGCAGTACCACTGAGGATGCCTGAAATGACAGTCTTAGCTCAGCTAAAGGTGGACTCAGAGGGATTGATGGCCAACAGAGCAAATCCTCAGCAATCTTTAGAAAACTGTGCACAGCTTCTGCCTGACAGGAAGAGTCATTTCCTACACTTTCTCTTACTTCAGGCTAAATATGTCACCTAGCTGTTTAGTAGCAAATACCTGCAACTCTTACCAAAACCCTCACTAACCTCTAGGGTCCTTGGTCATTAAACACCAACAGACTCTTCTGGCATGTAGTACAACACACTCGCTGCCTTCTGCCACCTAAACACACAGGAGTCTGTTCTAGCTTACAGCATCCTTCATTATTATTATTATTATTATTTTACACTCCAGATTTTATTACCCTCCTGATCCACCCTCCAACTCTTCCCCATCCTATACCTCCTACCTGCATGCCTGTCTCCACAAGGATGTCCCAATTCCAAGCTCCACCCCACCAGACCTCTAAGCTTCCTGGGCCTCCAGTCTCTTGAGGGTTAGGTGCACCTTCTCAGACTGAACCCTGACAGAGCAGTCCTCTGCTGTATATGTGTTGGGGGCCTCATTTCAGCTGCCATATGCTGTCTGGCTGGTGATTCAGTGTCTGAGAGATCTCAGGTGTCCGGGCTAATTGAGACTGCTGGTCCTCCTACAGGATTGCCCTTCTCTTCAGCTTCTTCCAGTGTTTCCCTAATTTAACCACAGAGGTCAGCAACTTCTGTCCATTGGTTATGTGTACATATCTGCATCTGACTCTTCCAGTTGCGTGTTGGGTCTTTTAGAGGGCAATCATAATATGTCCCTTTTTGTGAGCACTCTATAGCCTCAGTAATAGTGTCAGGCCTCGGGGCCTTCCCTTTTTCTGGATCTCACTTTGGTCCTATCCCTGAACATTCTTTTCCTCAGGCTCCTCTCCCTTTCCATCCCTGCAGTTCTTTCAGACAGGAACAATTCAGGGTCAGAGTTTTGACTGTGGGATAGCAACCCCCTCCCTCACTGGATTCCGTGTCTTTCTGGTGGAAGTGGGCTCTATAACTTCTCTCTCCCTACTGTCAGGCATTTCATCTAAGGTCTCTTGCTTTGAGTCCTGAGATTCTTTCACCTCCGATCCCTCAACCTCCTAATTCCTGAGGTTCTCTTTTTCCATTCTTTTTGCTGACCACTGGGGCTTCAGTCCTTTTCTGCCACCTAATACCAGATCATGTTACCCTCTCCTCCCCCACCCCATTCCCTTTTCCTCTCAGGTCCCCCTTCCTCCCCCTTTATGGTTGCTCATTTCTCCCTGCTGATAGGACTGAGTTGTCCTCACTTGGGCCCTTCAGTTTGTTGATCTTTTTGTGTTCTGTGGACTGTATCTTAGTTATTCTGAAAAAAATTATTTTTAGCTAATATCCTATTATTAGTGAGTACATACAATGCATGTCATTTTGTATCTGAGTCACCTCATTCAGGATGATATTTTCTAGTTCCATCCATTTGCCTGCAAAACTCAGGATGTCTTCATTCTTAATATCTGAGTAGTATTCCATTGTGTAAATGAGCCACATTTTCTGTATTCTTTTGTTGTGGAACATCTGGGTTGTTTTCAGCTTCTGACTATCACAAACAAGGCCACTATGAACAAAGAACATGTGCCCCTGTGGCATGATAGGGCATCTTTTGGGTATATTCTCAAAAGTGCTATTGAAAGGATGTAAACATTCATTGAGAAGTTTAAGACCCCCATCTGAATTAAGGTTAGCAAGTTCACAAGCTCACAGGTTTCAGGAACTAGCTGGCCACAAAAAAGGAAACTATCTAGAAGGCAGGTCAGCTAGGTCTTTCGGGAACTGGTTCACCACAAAAGGTAGCAGAACTAAAGATACAGGTTGGCTGAGTCACTCCAGGAAATGACTGCTTACAATGGTCAAGTTAAGGTCACATTCCTGAATAGGATGTTTCCCACTCTCCACCCTGGTTTAGGATTAGCTAAATAATGAGTTGAGAACTTTCTACTATTTTTATGATGTGGGTTGGGATTTTCTGCTGTTCCCTCTTGGTTTCCCCCTTCAGCCCCCTGGTCTGTGGTTTTCTCCTTTAAATACCCCTTGCTCCTGAGCCTGGGGGTCCACATTCCTCTTGTGAGTCTTGGCCTCAGACGGCTGATATCCCAAAATCCGGAAATAAAGCCTTTTGCGCTTTGCAGCAAGTTCGTCTCTTGTGTGATTCTGGGTAGACGTAATCTCCTGTGGCTTGAGTGGGGGATCTCCTCAATCCAGGGGCCTTACAGTATTGCTGTGTGTTCAGGTATATCTATTTCCAACTTTCTGAGGAATCTCCAGATTAATTTCCAGAGTGACTGTACCAGTTTGCAATCCTATTAGCAATGAAAGAATGTTCCTTCTTCTCCACATCCTTGCCAGCATATGTTGTCACCTGAGGTTTAGATCTTAGCCATTCTCTGATCACTAAGGACTTAGAACATTTCCTTAGGTGTTTTTCAGCCATTTGAGATTCCTCTGTTGTGAATTTTCTGTTTAGTCCTTTACCCCATTTTTTGATTGGGTTGTTTAGGTTTTTGGTGGTTAGCTTCTTGAGTTATTTATATATTTTGGATATTAGCCCTCTATTGGATATGGTGTTACTGAAGATTTTTTTCCCAATCTGTAGGTTGCCAATTTGTCTTAACTATATCCTTTGCCTTATAGAAGCTTTCTAGTTTCATGAGGTCACATTTATCAATTCTTGATCACAGAGCATGAGCCATTGGAATTCTGTTTATGGAATTTCCCCTTGTACAGCATCATTTTTGCTGCAGGTGTCTGCTCTTTATAGATAGCAAGAGGTGCTATGCTTTCTTTCTACTGTCTTTATCGTGAGAGGTGGCCTTGTCATCTTGAATTCTTGATATGCCTATAGCTATTCTTTCTCGCCAGCACTGAGAGTTACATGGCAGTTTCATATTTCCTATAAATCTCTCTTTTCACCAACCACATGAACATATTTGGTGGTTTCACTGTACCATCTCTTATATGAACCTGTGCCCAACAGATTGAAAGCTCTCTTTAGGTGCTAAAGGTTGTTCTGTGAAAAAAATGGGGACTGGTGCTTCCTGAGACTGCTCTCATACAGACACCTCCACTAGAATCTACCTAACTCGTCCTATGATTTAGTCATTAGACAATAAGCTGCTGAGGTTCTAGGTTATCACTCTGTACCTGTGGCTCTATCAGAATGTACACAATGTATGTGACTCTACCGTGCTTGTAAATGTATCTGTATGTCAGTCCTTTAATCAGTGCCTTGGTGAACAAGTCATGTTGCAGGAACACAGGTTACCCCTGAGCAGTGTATGTTATTCAAACATGGATTTGAAATATCTCAATAATGACTATTATCATTTATTTTCATAGCTCATTCAAACATCAGTCCTACAAAATTTCTTAAAGTCTATCAAGTCTTCAAATTTTCTAGCTATTCCTTTCTTTGCCTTCCTTCAAAATTAGCTTAAATTCTACATTTTATATTATAGACTCCACTTCAATGCATCTGTTAATGTTATTTGAATTAAATAATAAAATTTTCATGAAGCAATTGGATTGATCCAGTGTGAGAACAGAATAAAAGATGATGCACAGTAAACTATGCGTTGGAGAACTGGGGAGGGGGGGAGGAGAATGAGGAGAGAGTGAGAGACAGAGGGAAAGCAAAGGAAAAAGAAAAATTATTTATAGTTTAAATATATATATGTATATATATATATACATATATATATTTAAATTTGTCAAGATTTTGAATTTTTGGGCTTCTTTTTATGATTACTTTTTATTTTGCCGTGTTTTTGACTATTTAGAAAAGTGTCTAAAAATATTGTTTTACTTAATGATACATTTATGTTAAAATACTTTAAGTGATTATTGTATAAGCCTGTGATATACTTCTTCCAGTGATGCCATATCTACACATATAACACAAGCAATTCGACAGCTAATATTCAAATATCTGCATCTATGGGGTATATTCTTTTTCCAAACAGATCTGTAAAGCAGATCAGGATTTTCCACCAATCACGGGGCATTAGATAACACCTGAGGAATATAATTGAGACTTTCTTGCTGTTTTAAAAACTTCTATACGATATTTTCTCTAAAGTATCTAAAAAGTAACTCAGTTGACAACCTTTTTTGGTTACCATAAAATCTTGAGTGAATGTTGCAATATTGGAACAGGAGACATGAGTTAATCTTTGTTTCTGTCCCTAGGCCTTGATCACTTATGAACTATCTCAAATCCCACCGCCCACATGCCTCCTGCCACTGAGTTTTACTGTACATAGTAAAATGGATATACAACAAACAGGTATAGTGACTTCACTTATAAGATAAAATCTTGGCAAGGTAAATCACTCTTTTTTAGCTCCAATTAAAAAAAAAAAGGCAAGACAGGTGAGTGTCTTAAACTCTTGATGTTCTTGCTGAAGGACTGGGTTCTATTCCCTACAATTACATCATAGCTCACAAACACCTGCAATTCTAATTTCAGTGGATTCTACATACTGTTCTGATCTCTGATGTCATTGTGTACCTGGTGCACATACATTTTCTCAGATGAGAATTCATAAATTAAATTAGCTATTTTAATGGACATAAATATTAATTATCACCTAAACTTATAAACATTGTTCTTCATTTCTTTAAGTGAATTTCAGGTTTACCAGGTATGGTGGACTCTTCCTTTACCTACCAATTGGAAGCAGAAAAGGACAGCTTGATCTATATAATGTAAATTCAAAGTTAGCCTGATCTATACAATGTAATCTTATTTCAAAAGAAAATTGACAAAATCTACCTAAAAGTTTAAGGTTGGGGAGATGACTTGGTGGCTAAGAGCACTCATTGCTTATGATGATTTGAACAAGAATGACCCCCATAGGCTTATATCCTTACATGCTTAGTCACCAGTTAATGGAACCTAAGTAAGGATTAGGATATATGGCTTTGTTGTATGTATATATGTATATCCTTGATATAAGTGGTACAACACTGGGGAATGAGCTTGTGAACTTTGAGGTTGCAAAAGCCTATGCCAGATTCAGTCACATTTGTCTCTACCTGAGGATGAATGTATAAAGCTCTCAGATACTGCTCAAACACCAACATACCCCTATCCCACTCCATGAAGATTGTAGTCTAATCCTTCGAAACTGTAAGCAAGCTCCCAAATTAATGCTTTCTCATAGACGCCAGCTTAGTCATGGTGTCACTGCACAGCAATAAAAACTTCACAGTAATTAAAACACTGCTTTAGCAGAAGAGATGATGATTGGTTCTCACTACCTTCAAGGTGACACACAATCCTTCCTACCTCCATTTCCAAGGCATCCAGTGCCAACATGAAGGGGAACAAGATGTTAAAATAAAAATAAATAAAACTTTGAATAAATCTTAAACTATTTTGCATGGCTCTTCACTATTTTTAATCTCGTAACTGTAGGAATGACATTTGCTTTGACATCTGAGCATTTTTCTCTCAGTATATATCTGAAGTAGACAGGGTTGTTGTCAGTGTTATGGGATAGAATTGATTTTGAAGCACATGCTGTTTCCATGGCAATAACTGAACTAGACAACTTATGTCATGCTAAAATTCTAGTTTACTGCTTCAGCAGCTATGGTCAAGGATCTTGATCTTTGGCATGTTTAGTTTGGTTGTTATTGCTTGAGAATCATTTTGCATCAGTATATTTAGAGGAAATCTAACTAGTGGCAACAAGTAAATATATGCAGTGTTGGTAATAGACAAAGTTTGATTTTTAAATCTATTTAGAAATTTAATGAGAAGATACATGCATACACAGGGAGAGAGAGAGAGAGAGAGAGAGAGAGAGAGAGAGAGAGAGATGTATATAGACTTGTAGATTCTGTTGTAATTATTTTGGTATAAATTATAGACTACCTTATACAAAGATATAAATCTTCACCATTTCACATTAAAATCATGGCTAATTCTAGAAAGAAATGACCATATAATTATAGAATTAATTTCTGTATTTATGTTGTCTATTTTGATCATATGCCTTTGTTACTTCCCTTTATTTTTGAACATAATGCTCTAGAAAATTAAATAAAACCAAATAGTAGAATCTACAAGTTTTACATCTACAAGAAAAAAAAGTTACATTTGTAAACATTGCAGCAAATGACAGTACTTATTTTTGTAAATGAATAATGAAGCTCAAAATGACACTTACCAGAATGTTAAGCTTAAAAACAGCTGTTTATTCTTCCAAGGGCTTGCATAAAATCAGTATCAAAAAACTTGAGAGTAGAATCATGTTGCCTGTAAAATTCAGATCTGTCAGACTGTAATCTCAGCCAGTAATAAAACATTTGATGAGTAAAATTTCAATTTTTAATGAAATACCGAATGCCTCCAAAGTATGATTTTCAAATAAATGTATAATATATCTGAAAATAAGCATTCCTGGAAAAACTGTAATGTATAAAACTAATTTTTGATTGTCTACAATTTTTTGCTAGTAAAAGATTCAAGTAATTTACTTATAAACCTAAATATACAGTTTTATTACATTTTGATGCTGCATTATAAAGGCTTTATCTAACATTTTCTATGACCTAAATCTTCTCGGAATCATAAATATCTGTACATTCCATGATTCACTAGTTTTTGAACATTTATATCAACTTGATAATAGTACTTTTTACATATTATCGAATGAATTATCTATTAATTATTGTCAAACTTAATTCCAAAATTATAATAAATTGCAATCTATTTATAGATTTAAATATATTTTTATTTGATTTTACTTTATTTTGAGTTAGATACTTTTATTTGTAATTATTAATATTATCCAACTTTATTTTAAAAAATTGTTTTTCCCATATTTAAGCTCGAGAAATTTAGGTGGGAAGGATGTCTTTAAATGATTAAATTTCCAATTTGTGTCATAGTATACCTCTCCAATTTTTACATAGTATAAATATTATCTAAAATATATAACACGTATAATAACACATATCATGTATGTATTATATGATATGAGAATCAATACCCTTTTCAAAAACAGTACTTGAAAAATATAATATCTACATGTACAAAAATCAACCTAGATGCTTATCTGTCACCGTAACAAAGAGTAAAACATAAAACTCAAATTCATATTAGAAACTTCATATCTCCCAATAGCTTCTGAAGAAACTCTAGTTACAGGGTAAGGATTATGTCTGAGCTAAAAAAAGATCCTTAAACAATTCAATCTATAAAGAAGACCCTCAGAGGTGTTGAGCTGCAAAGAAGACTCATACAAGCCAAGCTGCAAGTCATTTTGAGGGTCACACCAGCTTCCTCAAAGCAACAGAAACCAACAGAGCTGACACAAGAGGTTTTGATGACAGGCACCTATAAAGATACTCTCCAACCTTTAAGCTCTCTGTAGGGTATGCAATGTGTTCTAACTTTCCAGCTTTTGTAAATTGTCACTCATGTTGGGGTTTTTGGTCATCTCTGTTCCTGTAAGTAACCCCAATGTGATTCTATCCTTGGTTGTCAATATGACTAAATCCATAATTAGAGTAAAACTCAAATAGCTATGTACAGCTGTGAGGATTGTTTTCTTAATAAAACCATTTGAAGTGGGGAGATTCATTTCTGTTTTGGATCTTTTGAGGTGGGGAGATACACCTTTAATCTGGGTCACACCTATTCCTGGAACCATATTTAACAGACATAAAATTCATGAAAGGAGCTTGCTTTGTTTGTCTGTTTGGTCTTGGTCTGTCTTACTAGTCAATTACTTCAAAGGTATTGGAACCTACTTCTTTGAGATCCCAGTATGCAGAATATCAGCTAAAGCATTTGGCTATATGGACTAAACCCTTCCTGGATTTTGGAACTTCTCTTGACAGACAGCGATGCTAGACTAGCTGTAAACCAGAAAAAATGTTAGGAATAGTAATAATGGTTTACAAACAACTTAAAGAAGACACAGAATAATTTGAAACAACAAGAGCAACATATGAATGAAATAATACAGACAAGCAATGAGAGACATATTCATGAATATGCAGGGAGTTGACTGGGAAAAGTAGAATCATACTTCATTTTATAGATGAATAAAATTCTTAATCTAAAGAATTTTTTAATAAAATATTAAACATAAAAAGAATCAAAGATCATAACTTAAAAATAAAACAGTAAAACTGTTAAGGAAAAATATAAGAAAAAACATTTAAGGCATAAGCAAGTTCTGTGCAACAAAGAAACAGACAACAGAAGTGAGAAAATTTTCCTATGAATATCTCTGACAAAGGATTATTTCCTAGAGTATATAAAGAACTGAAAAGAATACTAAACAATATGAAACAAACAAGCAGTAATCAACAAATGGACTAATAAAACACTTCACAAGAAAGAAAATACAAATGCTAAACTTTTGAAAAGTACTTACAACACTACTCATCAATGAAAGGTAAGCTAAAACTACATTGAGAGGCCATCTCACTTCAGCCAATAAATGACAGGAGCAGCCTTGGTTATACACTGAAGGACTAAATTGGTCATGGGCCTGAGTCGGGCATGCATGCCTGCTGACACAAAGTCTTTGTCTCTGTGGGAAAGCAATGACCCTGGAACAGATAGCTATATATCTAGTAAACAGGCAGCCTTGGTGGAAAACTATCATCCTGAATAAGAACAAGTAGTCATAGACCTTGTGGATAGATAGCCTTGGTTGAAAGTATCAGCTTGGATAAGAACAAATGAATCATAGACAGAGACATAGTGACCCGTTCCCTGCTTCTTCACCCAGCCAAAACCCTGTTCTGGAAGATGTCTGTACTACCCTTGAGAACACATATGCTCCTGTGTCATCCCCTTCCCCACCTCCTTCCTCTATGTGTATATAATCCCTGTGTGAAAAAATTAAAATTATGGTTTGTTCAGACTATAGACAAGCCATCATTCATTGTGTACCCCTGTCTTCCAGTTCCCTCTTCCAGGTCTTCTGATCCCAGTTCAATGTCCCGTGGGACTGGGGCAAGTAAAGAATACATGTACTTCACAAATGCTGATGAAAGATAACATTTATACAAGTCTGATAGAGATATATTCAGTCTATCTGATATAGAAATCAGAGCAGAGATTTTTAATAGTGTCACCCAAATATACCATACCCTGGTATTTATCTATTTGAGTCCAAGATAACATGGGGTAACTTACAGGCCAGTGCTTCTACAGCACTACTCATAGGACCGAACTTGTATAACCAACCTGCATGTTCCTCAGAAGACAGATGTATACAGAACAATGAAATCAGATTCTTTGCTGAAAATAAATGCACCTTGAGATAATTGTATCAAGGAAATGAGGACTCAGCAAGATGACTATTGTGTATTCTCTCTCCTTCAGAGAAAATAGAAATGAAACTATTTAAGACAATAAAGGGCATTAAGAGGCATAGGAAAGATCAAGGAGATAAAGGTAGGGTACTTTATATGGGAGAAATATTAATAATAGAATAAATATTAGTATGATGTATTTATATAATAAACACAATTTTTATAATAAACAAAAATATCTGAGATTAAGAATATTTCTATTTTTATTATGTGGCTAGTTCTTAATTTTCTAGTGAATTGTAATTTCAAATATTTGAGAGGTTAGTCAATAAACAACTTCTTTTTATACCACAATAAAAGTATGTAAACTTACAGTTCTGTATATGTGTATTTGAATTGTATTTTATTCTATTATACAAATTCATTACTGACTCACAACCTTGATTTTGTACAAATGTGTTTCTAATTTTGTTTTAAAGGGTTATGCTGCATCTCTAGGGGAATTCTGAATCTCAATTACCTTGTTAGAAATGGAAGAACTCTTGCTTCCCTGCACTGGACAGAAGGTGAATCTTGTGGTTTAGTTCATCTGGTTTCTTCATGTGAATCTCCCACAGTTCCTTGAACTCATTGGCCTTGCATATGCACACTTGAGCTCTGAGCAGTTGCTGAAATTCTCTGTCATATTTTATTTCCCTATAGGTACTGTGCCCTTTATTACTGAAGCTTATAGCGTACTTTTAATTTGTCTGTAAGTAGAATTTGTTTCAGAAACCCATGATTTTCATTTTATGCATAGTATAATAGTATTTGTCATGTGAGTCCATTTACTTTCCTCCATGGTTTGCATGGTTCAGTTATTTAAATCTTATATGCCTTCTTTTAGTTTCTTTTGATAGCTACTGCCTCTTCCTTTCAACTTCAGAACATTTAGTTTTTGTGTAATTATTTGCCAATAGATTGAGTCATATTTTTACTGCTTCACTAAGTGTTCCCAAATTTATTTTTATACAGCTATTGTTATGTTGTATAATACAAATTTGGGGTTATTCTTATTCTTTACAAAATGATGAATTTCATTCAGGCAAAGGATGCAAGTGACCTTGATGTGTTAGCAGCTGACAGTAGAGATTTACTGTTCTTTATCTGTGTTCTGATCCTGTATACTAGAGATTTAATGTGGTGACAGAAGTGTCATTTTCATGGTTTCAATGAAAACGTACTTCTTTTCAGTAAGTAACTACTGGGTCTTTGTGCTGTCTTTACCTGGGGGGGGGGAGGGTTGAAGTTGTTTAAATATTAAGAATGTGTTTCAAAACTTGCATAACCACTTTGGAAATCAATTTGTCAGTTTTCCAGAAAAATGGAAATAGTTCTACCTCAAGACCCAGTCATTGGAGAGATGGCTCAGGGGTTAAGAGCACTGACTTCTCTTCCAGAGGTCCTGAGTTCATTTCCCAACAAATACATGGTGGCTCACAACCATCTGTAACAGGGACCCAATATACTATTCTGGTGTGTCTGAAGACAGCTATGGTGTACTCATATAAATAAAATGAATATATCTTTTAAAAAAGACTCAGCCACACCACTCCTGGACACCCAAAATCTGATCCATCATTCCACAAAGACAATTGCTCAACTATGTTCATAGGAGTTTTACTTTTAATAGCAGGAAACTGGATACAACCTAAAAGTTCCTTAACTGAAGAATGGATTTTTAAAAAGTGATACATTTATACAACAGAATATCATACAGCTATAAAAAAAAACAAAGACAACATGAATTTGCAGGCAAATGGAAGGATCTTGAGAATATTATAATGAATAAACTCAGTTCCAAAAGGATGTGAATGGTATGTACTCACATATAAGTGGATATTGTCCTTAAAATACAGGATATCTATGCTATGCTCCACAGACTCCAAAAAGCTAAACACAAAGGAAGGTGCAAGTGAGGATGCTTGAATCTCACTTTGAAGAAGGAATACAATAGTCATAGCAGGCAGATGAAAGGAGGGAGCTGGATGGGAGACAGGAAGTTCAGCATCAGATATAAGGTGGTACAGGATAGATTGCCATGAGAATGAATGGAAATCTGCAACTGACAGTGATGGAGCTATAGGGGGCATCTACAGGTTGTGACAGAGACATGGGATAAGGAAGGTACCCAAGAGACAATGGAGTCTATATTTAGCTATGACTCCCAACATTGGGGATATGGAACCTGAAGAGGCCACCTCTTGAAGCCAGACTGGAATCTCTGTGGCACGATAGGGATACCAACCCACCTACAAAACTTTTTACCCAAAATTTATCCTGTCTTGCAGATAGGAACCTAGCATGGAGAGAAGGAAGTGGATGGGAGAACGGATGTGGATGGTTCAGGATCAGATGTGGGGAGGGACAGGAGGGAGTATCCACTCAGCAGCTGACTCATATTGATGCAAATATGGACAGCCAAACAATGAATAAAAATTGAGGAATCTTATGGAAAAACAGGGGGAAGAACTGGAGCCTCTAAAGGGATAAAAACTCCACAGGAAGACCAACAGTGCCAACTAACATGTACCCTTTGGGTTCTCAGAGCCTGAACCACCAAACAAAGAACATACACAGGCTGGACCTGCAGGGGTCCATTTTGCCTGCTTCTGTGAAAGCCTGGCTGTCAGGCAGTCAAGTCAGGCTGTGTTCTGCCGCAGATTTCCTGTCCTCTTTCCGAATGTAAAGATACAAGGGCATGCGCTTGAAGCTCAAGGTACTGGGCTGAATAAGTTTGTAATCTTAGAGGAAGGAACAAGGAGGGCTTCAGACTGGAACAGATATCCAATGTTCCTGAGCAATTATCTCTGCTAGCTTGTGAATTTGTTTCCCATGATACTGTAAAGTATATGAAGTCAATGAGAATTAAACTCATGCCTGCCACAGTCTTCACTCAAGAGCCCTCCCAATTTCTAACCTTTGTCTCTGAGTCTCCATTTCAGTCTTTCATATAATTATCCTCACTCCTCCCACAGAGAACTATACAGTGGGACCGGTGCATTGATCTAGGCTTCCCCGCACATATGTAGCAGATGTGCAACTTAGCCTTGGTGTCAATCCTGAACATCTGAGGTGGAGGCTATCCGAAAAGCTGTTGCCTGCATGTGGAATACGTTCTTGTAGCTGGACTGCCTTGTCTGGCCACAGTGGGAGAGGATGTGCCTTGCCTCGCAGACAATTGACATGCCAGGGTAGGGACATACCCTGGAGTGGGTGGGAGGGAACCATCTGCTTAGAAGAGAATGGGATGGGATACGGAAACGATTATTGGAGGAGAATGGGAGGAGATAGTGAGTAGGACATAAAGTGAATATTTAAAAATATAATAAATGAATAATCAATAAATACATTTGAAAAAGAAAATGACGCCGGCGGTGGTGGCGCACGTCTTTAATCCCAGCACTTGGGAGGCAGAGACAGGCGGATTTCTGAGTTCGAGGCCAGCCTGGTCTACAGAGTGAGTTCCAGGACAGCCAGGGCTATACAGAGAAACCCTATCTCGAAAAAAGAAAATGACATGCATATGGAAAAAAAAATGGGTTTCAGCTGCTCTACCACCTTATGTTCTTGGCCTACCTATGCTTAATTTGGAGCCCTATATGCCAGTGGTTCTCAACGTTCTTAATGCTATGACCCTTTAATATTCTGGTGATTCCAACCATAAATTATTTTCATTGCTTCTCCATAACTGTAATTTTGCTACTGATATGAAACATAATGTAAATATCTGATATACACAATATCTGATATGCGACTCCTTGAAAGGATCATTCAACCCCCAAATGGATAGAGACTCTCAGTTTAAGAACCACTGCTATATCCTCAGAAATGAATTCATATTTAAATTTTAGGACTGACCATCGATTATAGTCTTTCCATCCCCTTAAGTTAAAATTTTGAAGTCAGATCTGTAATCTCTCTACCTACTAAGACTATGATCGTTTGCGTAGAGGCATGGGCTATAGGTACATTGCACATGGACATTTGGAAAGTTAGTAAACCTAGCCACGATACAACGAATACGTGACAGTCAAATGCCCTTTATCTTCAGTCTAATTACTGTACTTCTCAAAGTTAATGATTATGGAAATCACATTTTTCTCACTGGAATTATACAATTATTATTACATTTGATAAGGCTCTGATATATATACATATATATATATGTAAATTATAAATACATTTTACATATATCTCCCTATAGAAAGACTATCATAGTATACAATAAAAAATGCCATTTGTTAATCAATATTATATTATGTATTGTAATATAAAGTATATTATAATACAAATATTATAATACAGATACAAAGAATGTTATAATATTTTGCTATTATAATATTATAATTTTTTGCTATTTTGAATAAGAAACATGTCTTCTTATCATTGCATGAGCTTTCCTTTACTATATGAGGCTATATTTGAAGCCATATGTATAGCATAAGAAAGAATTTTACTATAGCTACCTATATGGTCCATTTAGATGGACACTCCTGGAGAATAAATAGTCAACAATTGGGTATGTCTTTAGCACCCATACAGAGATGAATAGAAAGTTTATCAGTGAAAAAAGGAAGAAAACCCACCTTGAATATGGTAATAGCCAACAGGATTGGAAGCGAAAAAATCAAAGAAAAGTCTTCCTCCTTTCTCTCTATTTTTATATTTTTATTTCAGACAGGGTCTTTCATTCAGGGTTCAGATTATTCTGGAGCTTACTGTATAGACCAACCTAGCCTTGAATTCACAGAGATTCTTCTTCATCTTCCTGCCCTGTGGTAGGATTAAGAGTATTCACTACCATAGCCAGCAAATTTACTTATCTTATATGTGTGTTTTTTCTTCTGTCATAAGATACCAAATCTCAGATACTTCAAATATTAAATGCTATTCTACTGAGAGTAACACATTTAAGTTGTGTCATTGGTCTTTTTTATTATGAGAGTTCTTGGACTGAACAGCTACTCTTTCCCCAGCTCTCCAGCCTGGAGAAGACCATGTTGGGACTATCCAGCATCTAATAGTGCAAGCTCATTTAATAAATTCTCTCTTATAATTAAATGTATGTTGGTGACTCTGTCTCTAGGGAATGAAAATATACTTTGCTTTTAATTTGTATTTCTTTGGAAACTAGCCTACTTGAATCTCTTTCTCTATGCTTGCCAAGTATTGTGATTTGCTCTTATATTTATTTCTAATTAAAGCTTTTGCTATTTTGAATAAGGAACCTACCTTTTTATCATTGCATGAGCCTTCCTTTACTATATGAGGCTAGAATTTTACCACTAGAATTTTTTTGATTGATGTAAATATTTTACTTTTCAGGTAAAATTGTTTTAATGTAAAACATAATAGTATATTATATAGAATATAGTATAAAGTGCGTAAACTAAAACCACTTTAATAGTGAAAGTATGTAAATGTAAATAAGCAACTGACAAGTGCATGATGCCTACCTGCAATACTATATAGTACTCAATAATTTTAAAAACATGTTTACATTTAATTATTAGCATTTTATGGTAAAATAGTTACTGTTATTCCCATATTAATAAAGTAAAAAGAGATTGCCCATCTAAGGAGAAAGAGGTCCATGGACTTTTATGAATCCATTTCTGTATCTAGGAAATTATATTCATATCTTACATCCATAAGAACTGGATCACACGTATATGAATTTGCATGTCTATAAAAACATATATGTATGAGTATGTATATATGTACAAACATACATATGTATCAAATATACATATAAGTTTAATTTTAAAGTGAAAATTCTCTACTCTTCAAAACATACTTTTATTGCCCTTAAATGGTAGTTTATGTAATCTTTTATTTTTTGACTTTTTATTTTTATTTATCTTTTAAAATATTAGATAAAAAAAAACTAACACATTGTAATTGCAAAACAAAGAAATAGAAGGAAAACTTCTCAAGAAAGGGCAAAAGAAATAGAGGCTCAATCATTTGCACACTCAGGAATCCCATAAAGATAGTAAACTGGAAGCCATATTACATACCAGAGGACTCATTTCAGAGCTGTGCATGCTGTCTCAGTCTCTGTGAGTTCAGATTTAATAATGTTGATTCAGAGGACCTTGTTTTTTTTATTTTCTCCATCCCCACTGGCTCTTAAACTCTTTCTGCCTCCACTTCTGTCCTGAGAGAGATATTCCATTTTATTGCTGAGTGTTTCAAGGCCTCTTCCTCTGCATAGCATCTGGCTATGTGTCTCTGTGTTTATTCTCATACGTTTCTCTAATATGGCTGAGCAATGATGAAATTAATTTTAGAGATAATTTTCTTACATAGTTAAGAGTTTTATGCAAGGTCATTTGATCAGTTTCACCTACCTTCTCAAATTCCTCTAGGATTTTCTATCTGTAACTCCTAAGTGCTAAACTTCATGCCAAAACCAAACCAAATAACCAAAAAAAAAAAAAAACCCAAAACAAAAAACTAAAAATAAAAAAACAAAAAAGTAACTAAGTCTTTTGACGTTTACTCCGCTTATAGTCCCTCATTTAAAAATATGTACTCTCCTTATTTTTACCCTTTGTGCCTCATATATTAAATGAAATGATTGAAATATGTCACCCCTGCAGTATGTAGAGTTGCAGTCCTCCAATGGTGTCAATGTCTTAATTTCCAGAACCTCTAACTATGCTACATAGCAAGGAAAGATGCAGGCACAGATGCAATTCGGGTTGCTACCTGGGTGATATAAAAGAGCTTATCTTGGACTGATCAAGCCAGTTTAAGCTTTCACAAGAGGAAAAGCAAAAAGAAAGCAGAGGCAGAATCAGATAGATGTGTTCATGGAAAAGACTTTAACATTCACTTCCAGTTTTGAAGCTGGAAGAGGCCACAAGCAAAAGTATCTAGGTATCCTCTAGGTTCTGAAGAAAGGAATAAATACAGCCTTACTGATACCTTGATTTTGGCCCTGCAAAATCATTTTTAAACTTCTGATCCCAGGAACTGTTAGACATTACACTGTGTTACATAAATGGCTAACCTTGTGATTTTTTTTTTAATGGCGACAATATGAAACTACTACAAACTTAATCATCTAACTTTCAAGCATCTCTTCCTTTTAAGTTCTCATCATAGATAAACATCTTAATTGATTGCCATCAGAACATTTGAGCTTCCACGACAGCTATCATTACCCATATAAGACCTGCATAAGTTTAGGCCACTTCAAAATCTCTGCATAGATAAGATGGATAGTCTCCAGGCCCCTCCTCTTATAGACAAACTATTGGCAGTGGAAAGTTGCTAGGAGAAGGGTGTTATTGTTCATTGAGAATGTGACCCCTGGTGGGATTCCAATACTCCAATATGACCCACACCCATGTGTATATGGTCAGCACTAATTGAACCTATGTTTTTTGTTTTTTTTTTTTTGCCATGAAGTTGGGATTGGGTTTGGGGGGACAATATGGGAAGATGCATAGTGGGAACGGTGGGTAGATATGATTACATGTCATTATATTCATGATGAAATTCTCAGAAAAACTAAATCTAAGAAAAATGAAATCTAAGAAAAAATGTACTGCTATATGAATAACAGTATTAGAATCTCCTCTAAGATCTGTAACATTTCTAGCCACTAGTTGTTCACACCAATACCAAATATTACTTCCTTTTGTGGAGCAGCTTAATATCCAATCAGAAAGTACTGGCTTACTTCCATTACATGATTTCCATTTTACACTTCTGCCCTGGGCCAATTGCTACTTATTTTCAAGGTTCACAACTGGATAAGACTGATCATTAATTTCTCCCTTTAGTAGAATGCATAGAACTTTCCATTACTGTAATTCGTAATTTCTATTACAAATATTGCCAGCAAAAGTTTCTGAGTGAATACCAGTTGAATTTCCTTCTATTTATGACACAATTATGCAGTATCTTGAGCAAGTTCTGGAAGGGTAACAAAAAGCAATGCTAATACACTGAATGTTTGTTGACACTGAATGTGGTCGTTTGAATATGTTGGGCTCAAGGAATGGCAAAATTAGGAGGTGTGGCCTTGTTGGAGTAGGTGTGACCTAGTTGGGGGAAGTATACAACTGTGGGGCCTGGGCTTTGAGATCCTCCTTATTGCTGCCTTAGAATACTTAGTCTTCTCTTGATCGCCTTCAGATCAAGATGTAGAACTTTTGGCTCCTTACCCAGTACCATGTCTGCCTGGACACTGTCATGCTTCCTGACATAATGGAAATAGACTGAACCTGTAAGCCAGTTCCAATTAAATGTTGACCTTTATAAAAGTTGCCTGGGTCATGGCATTTTTTTTTTTTTTGGAGGAATGTAGATTTGGGGACTTTGAATTTGAAAGGCATGGAATCCTTTTAAAAGGAACTTAATGGGCCATCCTAGTAGGAAGATGGAAGACATTGGTGCTGAGGGTGATTTGAATTCTAGAGAGTGTTCTAAAGTTTTGTTGAAGAATGTTGCTGATTTTTGCCCTTGTCTGAAAAGCCTACCTGATGCTAAGATAAAGAGATTTTGATTAATAACATTGACAACAGCAATAGGCCTAAAATCAGCAATAGGCCTGTCATACATGTATACTAACACCAAGTCTTGGGTCTCTGTGAAAAAACATTGAAACAGATGGCTATAAGTTATTATAAACAGGCAGCTTTTGTGGAAATTTACCAGCCCGAGTAGTCATAGACCTTGTAAATAGGTACCTTAGCAGACAATACCAACTTAGATAAGGACAATCGAATCATAGGCAGAGTCATAGTGACCTGTCCCCTGAACCTTCACCCAGCCGATACCCGGTTCTGAAAGATATCTGTATTGCCCCTGAACACCCACACTCCAGTGTCATCCCCTCCCCCACATCCTGCCTTTCTATGTTTATAACCCCAGTGTGAATGAATTATGATTTGAGTAAAAATAAATAAATTATTAAAATAAAATAAGTCTCAGAAAAGCCAGCATAGATTTTTGTCCTCTGGTTTACTCCCATGAAAGATGTTTTGATCAAGTGTAGCATATTTAGAAAGGAGAAATACAAAATGTATAGTTTGGGTAATAAAAGGACACCAGGAAGTATAATGGAGGCAGTGAAGGAGTTGGAAAACCACAACCTGGTGGCAACGTAACAGATTAAAGGGGGCATGCAAGCACCAGCAAGGAGCAGAACTTGGCAGTTTTGGCCATGTGGCTCTGATTTAGAGTCAAGAATAGTCAAGGGACAATTGATAGGAGCTAAGAAATTAGTTTCAATTAAGAAAAGACCAGCATCACTGAAGTGAAATCTTCTGGGAAGAGTTTTCTGAGAAGCTGTGTTCCAGAGATTGCCAATGTTGTGCCTCATGTTGGAGCTGGACTTGATAATGTGGAAGAATCACAAAGAAGGTACTGGTTTGAAAGGCATGAAGGGGGACTGAGAAATGTTGAAACTTGGCATTGTGAGGGCCAGGAAAGGTCATTAGTGAAGAGGAAGTCTCAGTTGTCTGGTTGGATAGGGGTTTCTGGGTGGGGGCAGGGAGAGAATGGGGAAAACGGATAATATCTGAAAGGTAAATAAAATATCCAATAACAATAAAAAATATTCATTAAAGGACAAGAAAGTTAGAATTTTCCCATTGTTAGTTTAATATAAAGCCTTGCATACTAAAATTCCATAAATATACAAATAAGAAAAATTTAAACGATTACCTAAAAAATTAATAAGATACTGATAGTGAATTTAGCAATTTGACTCAATTATATAGTGTTATGTAAAAGCTTAGTTAACTCTTGTCATAATTGGTAAAAAAATTTGGTTGACCTGAAGAGAAATCTGAATAAACCTACACTAACAAACCTACTAAAAATCCGAAGTATATTTTCTTGAATTAATTTTTTCATATATAGATTTTAAAATGGGTACTAAGAAAAAATTTAGAAATATATAAGAATGCCTTATTGAAACTTTGTGAATGTCTAGAAGTATAAAATCTTTTTAAATTGTTATAATTATTAGAGTAAGTTGAATAATTCTTTTAACAAAACTATTTGAAATTAAATTACAAGATCACAAATAAAATTAAAATCACAAAGAGACAACACATGAAGAACAAAACATGACTTTGATTCAATTTTATGAAAGCACAGTTGGAAGAAAAAGCAGTTGAGTAATAGCAGAGATATTCAATAGTAAAAAGAGAGTCAAAATTTATAAAAAAGAAAAATTTCTACAAAAATGCTATATAAGATTATTCACAGACACTTATTCCCCAAACAATTAATACCATGGAAGAATGTCTTTATACCCCTGTACTTCAAGAATTGAATAAGAGAATTCTCCAGTCATAAGGAACATAAAGCATTACTATAATGTTTTCTTTTATCTTTATGTGTTCATCACATAAACATAAACTTACTTTCTAAAGCATTGGCGAGCTATTTTAATCCAGCAACATGGCTACACTGGTAAGGGATCATATCCAAAGACCTAGGTCTATTTGATTGAACTGAAATAATGACATGCCCTTAGTACACTCCATTAATCTCAAACAATGATTTCTAATTGAGGGGCCAACAAAATGATGAATCAGAAAAAGACTTGACAGAACCAATCAGAGATTGCAAAGGCCAACTTTTATGTAAACAAACAGGAAAGAGAGGCTTTTTAAGAGCCATGTGTGGAGAGATGTGGACTCGATTTCAGTGGAGTTCATAGCAGTTCTGCAGAGCACACTTGTGACTGGTGCAGCTTAGAAGAGTGCAATTGAGGTCAGTTGAGTTTTTGCCACAATGTTGATAAAGACTATTTGGAGATATCAATTTCGCATTTTTAAGAATTTATTTAAGTATATTTCTACTTCTTTTGAATCTTTCACTGTGACTATCACCTCTAGTATAGCCTATATTGTTATTTTAAATATATTATGAATACTAATCTGTACACATTAGGGAATACAGATATTGCAAATAATTTGCTGACATATGATTTTTGTTTCCCAAACTTCATAGTTTTCGTGATCATAATAAAGTTTTTTTTATACAAGGATTAATTTAGCACAACTTGCGAGATTTAATAAGATGAGGAATATAGTACATTTAGAACAGTTTTTGATCTAACAAGAATTAGCAATCATATCATCCAGTGCTTCATTCATGCTGGTATGTCTCTCCTGGAATAATATGGTCAGTGTGGGGGGAGGACAAAGTTTATTACTGTTGGCCTACGTTATTCTTTCACATGGTAATACTGCTTCTCTTATGTCATTTGTGTTCTATTAGTTCCTAACTTTGTAGCTGCTTTTATTATATTTAAATAGATAAAAAACTTTTGTGATTAATTTACTAGCTAAAATTATCATACCCTAAAGAACTCTGATATTTTCTTATTAAAACATTAGTATTTATTCTATGAATAATTTCTACAAAACCTATTAACTGCATGATATCAGTAAATATATTCTATCCAAAACATATGCTGCTGGCTACCTTCAGATTACGCCACATTCAAATTTCTTGTCAATGTTCCTCTATGATCTAAATTCAGATCTGGAGGAAGATCAAAAGTTTGCCTGTTTTGACCATCATGTTGTGTTGGCATAGTGGATGTCTCACAGATATATCTACATGAAATTGACTGACTCCCAGACTGAGTTTTAGTTATTCTAAACAGAGTGGATGTAAACCTGTGCCCGGAATTAGATGATTAAGCTATTATCTCTCCAAGTCTACTATTTTCTGTGGAATGGTGGAAGCTGTTCCTTTCAGAAGTACACTGATTCTTGTCATAACTTCCCTATCTCATGATGTACTTTCCTAAAGATCCCACCTGCAAACATCATTACATTGTAATTATAGGTTTTGCAAAAAATACTAATTTATCATGCTGAACCATTATTTAACAATGAATTATTTACAGAAAAGTAAAAATAAAGAAAATCTTTCTTAATTTCCTTAAACAGTCAGTTACTATTTTTTATCTGTGACTCGTGTGTGTGTGTGTGTGTATGTGTGTGTGTGTGTTGAATCCATGCATGTGCATATGTTTAGAGACCAGAGACTGGCATAAGGTGACTTCCTGTAATGCTTATGCAATCATGCACATACGTGTGTAGAGACCAGAGACTAGCATGAGGTGACTTTATGTATTGCTTTTTATCTTATTATTTTTAATAACAGGTATGTCAATAAACTAGAACTTACTCATCTAAATAAAAGAGAAGAGCAACAGTACCTGACATCTTCTTGTTCCCACTTTTCAGTGTGAAGATGAGAGGCAAATTATGTCCAACCCATCTTTTTACATTAGAACTGGGTTACAAAAATTCATATGGTCATGTTTGCACAGTAAGCAAATTACCCACTAAGTCATCTCCTTAGCCCACTGATTTTTAGGTCGAAATTTGTATTCAAGAGCTACTTGAAATTGTGGCTTGTTATATTAAAACTGAGATATGTTACTGCTAATTTAACTTTTGAAACAAAAATTAAAATTTTGTTATTAAAAAAATCAAAATATAAGTTTTGGGAGGGGAAACCCTTGGTCCTTTGAAGGCTCAATGCCCCGGGAATGCTAAGGTGGTGAGACAGGAGTTGGTGGGTGGGTGGAGGAGCCCTCTCATAGAAGCAGAGGATAACAATTGAAATGTAAATAAAGAAAATATCCAATAAAACTCAATTTAAAAAAGCTTTTTAAATATTAAACTTTTATTTGATTAATCTGAAAATCTAACATCAGACAATTGTCCAACTAATTTGTATGTGTTAACATGGGTCTAAAGTACCACACACTAGAACACTTTCTCATGGTCATACAAACAACTCAAAACAATTATTAATGGTAAAGTCACTGATTTTAATGAAAAAATGTATAGGATATACTAATGAAAAATAAATGTATTAGACATATAAATTATGATACTTCATTTAAATCAGCCGTATTATGAATCTTAAATTCAAATAACCAAATTGAAGAAAACAATAGAAAGATATTAGGTTAGACAATATCCGTGTCATTAGGTGCCATGGGTTTTTATTCTGAAAGTTAAAATTATAACAGCGAATTACCATTCCACACATTCACATTATGGTAATTATACTTAGATATAATAATATGTTTTGATTTTATTTTAAATAGTTTAATCCTATTCAATCATATTATTTTACTGATGGAGCAATGATAGAATTTAATAGTTTTAATTAAACTGTCAACTGTTGCTTTACACAAAATATTTATATTTTTTGAAATGAATATTTTGTCAACTGGCTAATAATCTAAAGTTCCTAAAAATTATGGTTTTAACCTATGTACACTTAAAAGAATTGGAATTAAAGTTTTTTTTTAGGCATTCTACTGAAAGTGCAGTTATAAGCTACGTATCTGAATTCTAGTGGTTAGAAATAATAAAAACTTGCCAAGTTTGTTATATATAAAAAATTACACAATTCAAGAATATTTTGTTTCATATTATGCTTGTGTGTGCATGTTTAGTTCTGTGCATATTATGCATATGGGAGTTTGTATTTGTGTGTGATTTCTATCTTCTACATGTGTTAATATTGATCCTCTTTTATAGAGTTTACGTGCAACTCACAACACAATCAAACCTATATCAGTGAATTTGATCAATACTTGAAAGACTTTAAGTTCATTTTAAAAAATTATTTTTAAAAATAATGCCAAGTTTGCATATTTTTATCTGAGTTACTGAACTAAACTATGGATGAGGGATTGTTTGTGCAGATTTTTCTAAAACTCTATTGATGTTTGAATATTATGGCATAAACTCTCAATTAACACACTAAATAAAAATGAAATGAAACATGAATATTTGAAACTATAGCTGATACTTAGCACAATAGTTTATCTTCTTTAGTGCTATGAATATTTCTTAAAATATAATTACCTGTACATTTTAAATATTAAACCTCATTAAAATTATATTACTAATTATAACTAGTAAAGAAATAGACTAGAGAATCTATCATATTCTATTTAATACTCAATTAAATGTATGTGTAGTTGATATTGATAATTTTAACAATGAACATTATACTCTGTAGGTAAGTGTCTTAATTAGGATTTCCACTGCTGTGAAGAGACATGATGGACAACAATTCTTATAAAGAACAACATTTAATTGGGGCTAGCTTACAAGTTCAGAGGTTCTATCCATTATCATCAAGGTTGAAAGCATGTCTAGGCTGTCAGTGCCTAGGCAGGCATGGTGCTGGAGAAGGAGCTGAGAGTTCTACATCTTGTTCTAAATGGAACCAGGAGAAGACTAGTATCCTCAGACAGCCAGGAGGAAGCTGTCTCAAAGCCTACCCACAAAGTGACACACTTCCTCCAACATAACAGCATGTATTCCAACAAGACCATACCTCCTGATAGTGTTAGTTCCTGGGTCAAGTATATTCAATCTACCACATTATGTATAGATATTTGCCTTGTATCCCCAATCTCTCCAAGACTTTTATTATGAAGTGGACTTTGATTTTATCAAAAACATTTTAATGAGATAATCATGTTTTGTTGTTTTGTTATTGTTTTCCTTTCAGTTTGTTCATATGGTAAATTACATTGATAGATGTTTGTATTGAATCATTCCTGCTTCCCTATGATGAAGACTACTTAATCATGATAGATGACCTTTTTTACATGTTCTTGGATTAGGTTTGCATGTATTTTATTGAGTATTTTTGCATCAAGATTCATAAGCAGAATTGCTGTGAAAGTCTTTGTTGTGGTATAAGTATTATGGTGAATATGACCTCATAAAAGGAATCTGGCCTTGTTCCTTCTGTTTCTATTAATGGAACAATTTGATGATTGTTTATATTAGTTCTTTTTTAAAAGTCTAGAAGAGTTCTGCACTAAAATCATCTGGCCCTGGGGTTTTATTTCCGAAGACCTAGTGGCTGTCTCTATTTCCTTAGGGTTTATATAGAACTATTAAGATTGTTTACCTGGTATTAATTTCACTTGAATAAGTATCTATCAAAAATTATCCATTTGATTACATGTTCCAATTTTCTGGATTATATATTTTTGAAATAAGACCTAATGCATCTTCAGATTTGCTAGGTGACTGTTGTTATGTCTCCCTTTTCATTTCTGATTTTGTTAACTTTGATATTCTTTCTCTGCCTCTCAGTTAGTTTGCCTAAGGGTTTGTCTATCTTGTTGATACTCGAAGAGCTTTCAGGTATCATGAACCTTCCTGTTAACATTTCTCTCATTTTGTCTCATAAATTTGGATATATGGTGTATTCATTTTTATTGAATTCTAGAAAGCCTGTTATTTCTTTATTTCTACCTTGATCCAATTGACACTAAGTAGAGAGTTGTTCAGTTTCCATGCAATTATAGGCTGACTTTTGTTGCTGAAATCCAAATTTAATCTATGGTTTTGTGATATAAGACACAGCATATTATTCCAATTTCCTTGTATTTATTGAGACTTGTTTTGTGCTTGAGTATGGTCACTTTTAGAGAAGTTCCTTGAAGTGTGTAGCAGGTGTGTGTGTGTGTGTGTGTGTGTGTGTGTGTGTGTTTGACTTCTCTTGGGATTGTTGGTATAGAATTAATTATTTTCTGTGTTTTCTTGAGTGTAGTTAACTTCCTTGGGTTTGAGTTTTCTTCTTAGTAGCCTCTGTAGGGGTAGATATGTGGAGAGATATTGTTTACATTTGGTTTTATCATGAAGTATCTTTTTTTCTCCATCTATGGTAATTGAAAGTTTTTTTGAGTATAGTACTCTTAGATAATATCTGCAGTCTTTTCTAGTTGTCAGGATAGCTACATAGGTTCTTCTGGATTTTAGAGTTTCTGTTTAGAAGTTGCATTCTAACTAATTCAAATATATCTGCCTTTATATATTACCTGATCTTTTCTCTTGCAAGTTTTAATGTTTTTTTCTTGTTCTGTATATTTAGTATAGAAATATTACTGTGACATTAAATATTTACCTTCTTTATAGAGCCTTAACAATTATATGTGACCTGTTTTCCACTGTAGTTTGTCATAAATATGGCTTATGTACTTGTTAAAATGTAGTCTTCTCTTTTATCTGTTATATAAGGAGTATACATCAGTTGATGACACAATAACACATAGACTAATAAGCACTATTATAGACTAATAGACTCTATTCATATAATAAAGATATGTAAACAGAGTCAACACATAAATCTGGTCAATGTCAAAAAAGTTCTTGAAATGTTTGAAAAATTGAGTATTTCCCCAAACCAAATGAAAAAAATATATTTCAGGAATAATGTAAATCTGATAAATATAAATATATCAACGTAAAAAATATTAAGGTACTAGATGTTTACTTTTTTGAATTACATTAACACTTGCTTATGATTGTCACCTGCTCTCCACTGTTGTTTGCTATGAATGTTCCCCGTTTACCTACTGCAAGATAATATTCTCTTCCTGTATCTATTTTTTCAGGTGTAATCATCAGACAACAATTAATTCAGCATTAATTTACACGGATAGACAGGGCATATGTGTGTGATCAATGCTGAAAACAACCTCTGAATACAATGTAAATGATGGACTACTCCCCAGCATAGATTATCAGTGAGCTAATGACTGCAGATATTTAGCAGGTTGTGCATTCCTTTACAAACGTAAATGTAAAACCAACAAATAGTTTCATGTCTAGGTAAATGAAAGCCAACAAAAAAAACAAAAGCAAGGCATAAAAAAGAGAGAAAGTATAATCATTTGCTATGGACAAAGAGAACATGACCATAGTTTACAAAGTGATATGACCCTAGAACATGGAAATTTTATTCAGGGATCTCACACATATTCATACAGGGAACGGTCTGCTCCTCTGTGTGTTCCACTTAAGGTCATAGAGCAGGTTCTTAATCTTCTCAATGCTATGACAGTTTGTTACACTTCCTTATGTTGTGGTGACCCCATCCATGAAAAAAACAGTTGTTTCTATTTTAGAACTGATATGAATCATAATGTAAATGACTTTGGAGACAGATATTATCAGAGGAGCTTCAACTCAGAGGTGGAGAACCACTGTTGTGGAGACTAAAATGATGTTTTGTAATGATTTGGGGTATCTCATCTTATAGTATAAAGTTTTGGGGGGAAATAAAGAAAAAGGTATTTTTGAAAGAGGATTTTTGTAGAATTTTAATCCTCAAAGTAACTATTTAGTGACAAACAAATATAATATGCCACAAATATCATGTTGTAAATTCATATAAGTGGAGCGATGGCTCAGCGGTTAAGAGCACTGACTGCTCTTCCAGAGATCCTGAGTTCAATTCCCAGCAACCACATTTGGCTCACAACCATCTGTAATAGGGATCCAATGTCTTTTTTTCTGGTATGTCTGAATACAATGACAGTATGCTCACATACATGAAATAACATGAAATAAATAAATGCTAAAAAAATTCATATACATATCAAAAACTATAAAAATATTTTGACAAAATGCTTGATATTTTATGCATATTTTCAGTGAAATACTTTGTTGCTCAGAAATAAAACCTATTTAAGTGTCACTATAATACTTTTCTCTAAAGTCACTTAATAGATAAAGTTCTATTAAGTTAAACTGTCTTACAAATAATAATACATATTAAAGGATTACACTTTGTCTTTCTAAGTCTGATATTCATGGCTTATGTTACATACTTGATGTATTCCCCTAAGGACGGAACTCAATGTGACTCAATATATAATATCTCAGTTTGGCTTAAAGATCTATGAATAATAAACATACCAAATTATTCAATAATAATTTAAATACATTTTTATATCACTCTAATTACAAAAATGATCTTTAGAACTCTTGTTAAAACAATTATTGAATAATCCTGAAAGTTGAGCCAACATTAACTAAGTTCTATGTGTTACTTGAAAACTAGAAACGAGCACATATTTGAAAAAACTCTCATATGATATTTACTAATCAAATGTGAACAAAAGAATTTGGACAAAGAAGTAATGTACAGAACAATATATTTATTATATTCTGCATTAACATGAGTGATAATCTGTGATCTTTACAACCAAGTTAGAAGACAAGGAATTAGAATCACCCACACTATAATAAATGTTAGAATATAATTAGTCTAGTTAAAAGAGCTCTCTTGTTTAAGTGGGAAGACTGTCTAGTCTTCTGTCAAGTTGATACAAGCCAGGTTCAACTGAGAAACAAGAACTACAGAAGATAAAATGCCTTTATCAGATTGTCCTGAGGTAAGACTGAGGGGGCATTTTCTGAATAATGATAGGCTTGAGAAGTCCCATTCAACTTTGTGGTGGTACTACCACTGAGCCAGTGATCCTGGAGTATTTAACAAAGCAGAGTAAGCAATCTGCAGAGAACTTTCCTAGGTTGATGATTTACATTAGAAGGACTTCAGTAACCTTATATATTTGAACGTTTGGTCTCCAGTTGATGGAAGGTTAGGAAGAATCAGGAGATGTAGCCGTACTGAAGGAAATCTGGCCTTGTTATAAGAGTGTGGGCTTTGAGGTTTCCAAAGCCTATGCCTATGCCAGGCCTGATTTAGCTCTCTTCCTGCCAGTGGCTTGCAGGTTAAACGTAAACTTTCAGCTGCTGTCACAGTACTGTATCTGTCTACCTGCCACCATACTTCCTGCCTTGATGATCATGGACTAAGTCACTGAAAGTATATTCCAGCTCAGAAGTATATGGTTTCATTTTAAAACTTGCTTTGTACATGATGTTTCATCCAATCAATAGGCATTCTAAGTAAGATAAGGGCAGTAAGCAACATACATATGTGAGTTTCTCCACTTCCTGATTTCAGGTTCCTGAATTCATAGTTTACTTATCCCTCTCGCTTCCATCAATGATGGAAAGCCAAACAAGCCCTTTCCTCCCTAAGAGAATTCTGCTTATTGTCTCTTCTTGTTCTATAATGTGGTAAAAACCATGATGAAAAACAATTTGAGGAGGAAAGGATTTACTTCTTCTTACACTTCTAGATACCACTTCACTGCTGATGGAACTTGTGGCAGAAACAGAAAAAGCCTGTGGGGGAATACTGTTTTTTTTTTTTCACCCCAGGGTCATCTGTCCAACACTCTAGAATGATCTGTCCAGAATAGCATTACCCATAGAAGCCTGGGATCTTCCCTGTTAATAATCAATCAGGAAAATACTCAATAACTTTACTACAAAATAATTTGATGGAGGCACTTTAGCAAATGACATTCCTTTTTCTCTAGTGACCCTGTCTTGAGTTATGTTGACAGAATACTATCTAGTGCAGTCACTGTCTTTAAGTCAGAAGACTCCAAACTGAGAGTATCACTGCATGTGGTCTCAAAGTGAAGTACAGCAGCAATAGCCTCTGTGTTTGTGCTCAATTCTTCATTTTTGTTTGTTTGCTAGGAGGTTTTTGTAGTACTAAGAATCGAATATATAGTCTCCTTCTACAACAATGCTCCGTTCCTAGCCTTTTGTCCAAAACATTTTTTAACAGTTTTTCTTTTCTTTAATATCTTTTAATTTCTTTTTAATTGATTTGGATTCTTGTTGGCTTTGGCTGACCTTGACTTATCACTGTTATCTGGGCAGGTTTTACACTTAGGAATGCTCCACAGTTGCTGTGAAGACAGGACAATATTCATTTTATTTTTTCTCTTAAGTCACTAATAGTTATTTTTTCTCCCTGAAAAGATATAGTTGACTGTTGTCTTTGTTTATTTTGATTAAATGTTATGACCAAAAGCAAGTTGGGGCAAAACTTGCTTTTTATGGGTTTATTTTTCGTACACTTCTTCATCACCGTACATTATTGTAGGGTGTCAAGATAAGAATTCAAAATAGGACAAGAACCTGGGATCAGGAGATTATGCAGAGGCCATGGAAGACTGTGGCACACTTGCTTTCTTCACAAGGCTCACTCAGTCTGCTGTCTTACAGAAGCCAAGACCAGCACCACAAGAATGGCACCACAAGCTATCGAGTTTGTCCTTCCACATCAATCATTAATAAAGAAAATGTCCTGCAGGCCTGCCTTCAGCTCCAGCTTAAGGAGAAATATTCTCAATGAAGCTGCACTCCCTTCTGATTACTCTAGATATGTCAAGTTGACATAAAATTAGCCAGGATACCATACAAAATCAATATGTGATTTTTTAAACAATTTCTTCTCATCAAATATGCTGATTTTACATATTTCTAATATATTTAAAGATTACATAATTGATTTATGTGATGTTTAAAAATCAGTATTTTCTAGTCGATACAATTCAGCAAAGCATGAGAAAAATGATTAAAAATATATCTAACTCTCAATTATTCACACTAATGGAGGGAAAGAAGGTAGAAATAGCATTAGAACAAAGAAAATCTTAAGTCATTTTTAGCTTTAGGTTTTGAGTAATCAAATATGCATGCCTCCGTGGAGGTTAGCACTGTAGATATTTTCCCCGCTCTGTTTATTTAAGCTTCAATATCTGGAATTCTGGAAACCCAGCCAGAATCTTTTCAGAAAGCAGTGTTTGAAGGATTAATTCCTAATGTTTACATTTTACAAACCATAGACTGAGTATTCAACAATAACAAAAAAAAGCCACAGTAACTATAAATCTTGCCCTTTATCATTTTAACAGGTAAGAAATATGCCCTTATATTTATGTTTATTCGCTTCACAGATAAGTATTTTCTACTTATAACCTCCTGGGCAATTGCGTATTGAGAATTAGACTTTGGAGTAAACACTTTCCTTGCTTCCATGAACTTTACAATGTAGTAGGAGATATCAGACAGCACACACCAAGGTAGGTACACAGGAGCTGTGGTAAATGCTAAGAAAACCAAATAAAAATGTGGTGAGTCTACTACCTTGGCTAAAACTAGCATGAAAATATATCTTAGGATGTGTTTAAAACAGACAGAATAAAAAAGTAAAGTGAAAAGAAAAAAAAACAGTCTTTAGAAAAAGAATATTAAACACTGAAGGGAGCCGCATGAACAAGGCTTAGCTCAGTATGTACAATTGTCACATTTGAATAAGAGAGATTTATGATAAGTAAAGGAAGCAGAATAAATCCAGTGCTATGAATTTGGGATATTTTCACTGTGAGCTAGAAAGTATCTGAGAATTCTGAATAAAAATCATAGGACCTTATCTTAATTGTGCAGACTGTAAACTTTAGGGAGAAGAAGGTGACATTTTTTGATCAATTAGAATGCTATGGAAAGTATGCTGGTGGTGGTAACAAGAAATGTTTGATTGACACATTTATGAATAGGTAATTGTATATCTGTCTTTAGTAGTATATAATTATTTTATGGTTTAACTCATTTCCTTAAGTAACAACTATAATTTCACATTATAGTTTGAAATGAATCAAAGAACATGATATCAAGTCTTGCAAATGTCTCTTCAATATCTTCTCAGCTCTGTCCATATTGCTTTTCCTGAGAGTATCAACAGATATTTATGATGAAACTCATTCAAATCTTAGTCTATGTGAGTATATTTTTCTTCCTTAACTGGCAGTCTGTTGTTTATACCCTGACATCCCTCTAGATCTATTTTGGAGGGCATACAGTGTCATTGGCTCTGTAATGCAATCCAAAATTCTTTTCTCTAGAGTAGCAACATCATTTACAGGCATGTGCCAAGTGCTATTTCATGTCCTTGCCTCTGCCTTGTGGCCACTAAACCTTTAATGCTTTCACACTATTCTTCTGTTTTTGACCCCAGATCAAATACTACTTTATCAGAAGAGCTCTCCTTGACCTGTTGGGTCTGATCTCCTGTGCAGTGTGTTTAATTCATTGCATAAATTACATTTTATATTTCATGTTGAAACTGTAACTATTTTATTTTTATCTATCTTTTCAATAATATTGGTACTCCTGTCTCAAAGCACAACTAGATCTAACAACGATCTAAAAATGATAGTTAAAAGAAAACTTTGGAAAGTAACAATGAAACCCCTTTTTATCCCTGATTCAGTACATGTGCCTAAATTATGTGTCTTTAGTTAGCTCATTTAGAATGTATGCTTTTTTATATATGAAGAAATATACTTGTGCTTTCTTTCAATGAGTGCTCTACTTTTTTTAAAAAAAAATCTTTACTACATTTTTCCTTCCTTTCAGAATATTTTTCTTTATGTTACCTATAAATCCAGATTTACAAACCTCATCCCTAGCTTCCTGAGTGCTGGAATCATCACATCTTTATGATGCCATAACTTGCTCTTAAGCCAATTTTCAGACTCAACTTTCTCTTCTCTGCAGTACATTCCCATTTCTGTAATGTCTGATATAGTTATCTATGTTTGTACAATATATGCACATCTGTCTTAATGTTCTTTACATTTAAAATAGGGGTTGTAAAAACCTCAAAACTACCTACCAGGATTAAATAATATCATCTATCTAACAGGAGCAAACTCAGACCAAGAAGCACCTCTTGAATATTTTCTAGATAGTATATTTGATAATTTATGAAAGACTACTGAATATGTAAGTCAATAACAGGAAAGGGAAGAACTGCAAAGTTTTGGAATTTTTTAATATGCCTAAATATTACTCAATTTAAATTTTAAATTTCATATATTTATTTAGATAGACATTCATGAGGGTTATAATAACTGAGGTTTGAAAGGTGGAGAGACAGAGCCATGGCTCATCACTGACAATGACGTTTTGTTTTTGTAGAATACCATATTTGCTTTATGGTACCCACATGTCCATTCCCATGCATCTTTAATTCGAGTTCCAAGAAATCTGTTGCCTTCTGTTGTCACGTGCAGACCCCAGGATACATGTGGTACACATTCATATAGAGAGACAAAACAGTCATATAAATAGTATAAAATTAATAATATTTTAAAAGAAAAGGAAAAACTGGGTGGGAATGAAAAGATATTGTTTAGTTCGTTGCCTGTGTTCAGTTATATGCCTTCTTGGGGTTACATGCTTCTGTAACATTAATTTTTGATGTATATTCAATAACACTGTGACTATCTTATCACTTTCACAAGCACTCCCCATGGGAACATTAACAGTGTATACTGAATATGAATTGGCCATTTAAATTGTTTTAGGTGAACATATTAGCACTAACACATCTCAGCAGCTAACTGGTTTTATAACGTAGGTGTTATATTTTTTCAAATCACCCTAAAATGTAAACTGTATCTAAGAGAAAATAAATAAATATTATTGTGTGAGAGGAAAATAAATGTATTGTTATAGAAAAAACATCACTATTATTTACACTTTACCTTATTGGAAATATGTACTACACAATTGTTATTTACTTGCTAGATATAACAATAGAACAGTTATAGCTACCTGAAATCTTCCCTAAAATTAGTTTCATTAAATGTACAACAGAAATAAAACTGTATAATTGTAGAAAGTTATTTTTGTGTCACATGTTGAAATAAACAGCATATTTCATAGTATGCTTCTCTTTGTGCAAATATACAGTAAATTATAAACTACACTACCTATATTAATGCATTATTACATTTAATGGAAATGATTCTATATTGTTTAACTACTACAATGGTCGAGGAAGCATGTAAAGACATTCCTGCATGTGTGAGTCTAGATCAGGTAAAAATTAGTCTAAATTAACATGATACATCATTATAAGTGGCATTTATAATCAATTGTGGAATTTAGGTATTCATAATTCCAAAGCGAATAGTGATTGTTGTCTAGTCTTTCTTGTCAATGCATTTTCACCCACTAAGATAATCCTTCTGAAAACATGGGCATTCTGTCTTAAAACAAACAAATCAAAACTATCTCTATTTTCTTTACAATAGCAGATAGTTATTCAGAACAAAGAGTGAGTGATGAAAGATGTTGAGTTACCTGCATTTTTAAAGAGAGCTGTGTTAAAACAGGGGCACACACAGGAAGGTACTAAGAAAGGGTGCAGTTTTTCCCTCAAGGGCTAAACAAGTATTTTTGGAATGATGATAGATTCCAAAATACTTCCAAACTTATGATCATTTATCTACATTTACAGTGCTTGACATTATTCAATAGTGCTATATTGTGACAAATTTCTCTCCCAATAGACTCAATTTCAATTCTCTCTCTTCTGTGCCTACAAAGATCTTCAAATTGTTCCCTGTTATTGACTACCATGTATCCTAAAACTGCAGCATATTCTTCTATTCTAGGCCTCACTAACAAATCTATCTATGGATTTTGCACTTTATTCAAACATTTAAAACTCTTGGGTGCTCTGATATTTGTCTCCTTATGATTCACCCTCTACACAAATCTCTTCAGTCATGTTGGGTGAGACACAAATGAGCAATGGATAAGCACTGCAGTAATGTCTGAGAATGGGTATTGATGACTGATTCAGCCCTAGATACAACAAAATATCTTCAAATGTTTAAGAAAAAAAGCTGATACTCAGATAGGAGAAAAGTTTTAAGAATCAAAACATGAAACTGTCATAATATGAATGAAATATAAGATATGTACTCCAGAAACAAACTAAAGATGAAAATGGGAAACTATCTAAGTAACAATACAATAGAGAAAGCACCAAGTAACTAAATCAGTATTTATCTATGTGCATAAGGACAAATATTCAAAGTATGGTTAGCAGTTATACTGGTTTAACAAGTGGTAGTTGTAGCTGTAGTTGTAGGTTTTCCTCCAAGGTCCATGAAACCATGAAACCATACAAATATCATTATAAAGAGTAAATAGGTTATTTATAAAAATGTGAGAGGTGTAGGCATGTTCATATTTGGTGTGTGTTTGGTGTGTGTTCAGTGTGTGTTTGATGTGTGTAGATATTATTTGGTATGCATATGTATGTAGTATGTATGGTATGTGTTTGGTATGTGTTTGTGTGTTTGGTGTGTCTATGTGAGTGTGTGTTTGTGAGTGTGTGTGTGTTGCATACAGTGTGTGGTATTTGGTGTGTTTTGGTGTGTTGAATATGTTTATGTATCTGTATGTTTGGTTTGTTTGTATGTGTGTGTGATACTTGGTTTATGTGTGTATGTAATGTATGTTTAGGTGTATATGTATGTGTGTGTAGTTTTAATATGTAGGAGGTTTGTATGTGTGTGTGGTATGTTTATGTGTATATGTTTGTTTTATGTGTGTGCATGTGTTGGGTGTGTGTGATCTGTGACATGTTTGTGTATGTGTATGTTTGTGTGTAGGGAGTCTGTGGTATGTGTGTGATGTGGTCTGTGAATATGGTCTGTGGTGGGATGTGTGTATGTGGTTTCAGGTGTGTTTGTGTAGTGTGTGTGTGTGTGTGTGTGTATAAGAGAAAGTGTACACATGAAGAGTAATTGCAGGTGCTTGCCACCTGTCGTTATAAGGATCTCTCATTATAAGGTTTCAGGATGGATAACCTATCCACCAAGCTAGGTGATTATCTCAAAGTAGGAGTTCTACCTAAAACCACATGCACCAGACATGCAATCCCAGAACATGAAAGAAGCAATTCTATTTCTTCTGGTCTCAGGATGAGATTTTCAGGGTTTGACACATCTTGGCTTCACTCTTGGTCTATACAGGCTTGCTCAGTTGCACAACCTTCAGGAATCTCGTGTGTGTGTGTGTGTGTGTGTCTGTCTGTCTGTCTGTCTGTCTGCTGTGTATGTGTGTATGTGTGTCTTGGGAGAGTGTTACCATTACCTAAAGCAAGTTGGAGGTGAAAGGGTCTATTTGAGTTACACTTCCACATTGTAAACTATCACTGAAGATAGTCAGGACAGGAATTCAAGAAGGCTTGGAACCTAGAGGCAAGAGTTGATACAGAGGCCATGAAGTGGTGCTGCTTACTTGCTTTCTCCTTACAACTTGCTCAGTCACCTTTCTTTTAGTACCCAGGAGTAGCAACACAGGGTTGACACCATCCACAATGGGTTGTAACTCTTACCATCCATCCAATAAGAAAATTATCTACAGTTTTCCCAACAGCCTTATCTTTTGATGGTATTTTCTTAATTGAGGGTTCCTCCTTTCAGATTATTTTAGCTTGTGTCAAGTTGACAGAAAACTATTCAGTACAATTGTTTTCTTTTCAGCTTGACACGGAAGCACATGACCATTAAGTCATAAGCTGTTCATTCTCAAAATGTGTGTGTGTGTGTGTGTGTATGTATGTCTTGGGAGGACAAATCACCTCCTCCAAGGATGAGCCCTATTATTGGCTCTTCAATGTAAAGTGGTCAAGCTTGAAACCATGTACACACAAAACAACAAAAACATACACATATAGTGCATCCACACTTCACACATACTCATATCTAACTATAGCTATTATGTAATAAACACATAGGAAAAGATCATATCAACATAACAATTAGAGAAGGTATGAGAAGAGTTTGGTGGAGGGTAGCTGGGAATGGCTGAAAAGACAAAAGAAATGAGAGTATATAGGTGGAATTGTATTTCAATTAAAAAATAGCATGGCCTCTTTTAACATAAGTCAACATTCTGTAGAGTACAACAGTGGCACACAAACTGTGGCAGCAATGTAAAGCTTTCTAATTGGATGTAAGGCCTTTTCAATGAGAAAACTTTTGTCTGGTATTGGACTATTTAACTACCCAGGGCTAGTGAAATCATGAGTTTTGTAAGAAAACTTATAACCACAAATTTATGATATAATTATAATCCTTAACTACATTCTAAATATTTATACTATGGTACAGTGATTTAGGAGAAAATGTTAGCACTTTCTGGCATATGTACATCTATGCCTTTGAATAGTCTACTTTAATGTGGTGCACCATTGTACTTGACAGTTAACATCGTTACAAGAATTTTACTTACAAAACCATTTCCTCAGTCTCCATTTTTAAGCAGTTTTCTAACTTCTTACGCATTTCAAAATATGCTAAATTTTCAAGAAGACTAAACAGTTTGAAAATTATGTCTAGTGTTTATAAAATATTAGAGAAGTGTTGTGAAAGAAACATTCTTTATCATTGTTTACAACATCAATTAGTCCTAGGGATTTTTTTTCACATTGTTATTTTTATGTCAATACATTTACTGTTTCTTATTAGTACATATCTAATTGAATGGCTTCTATCAGTCTTCAGATATTCTTTTGGGAGTGTGTGTGTGTGTCCTTTAAAAAAATACAATTATTCCATTTATTTATCTAATGAGCTCAGATGCATTTGCCACAGTGTTTATATAGAGGCTGGAAGACTAGTCGAAGGGATCTGTCCTCTTGGTAACACTCAGATTGTTGGGCTTAGTACCAAGCAAGCTTATTAGCTGTGTCATCCACTGTTCGTTCCTTTCTTTTTTTTTTAATTGGATATTTTATTTATTTGCCTTTTAGATGCTATCCCCTTTGCCTATTTCCCCTCCCTATAAATACCTATCCCATCCCCCCTCCTCCTTTTTGTTTTTATACCATTTTAATTACATGTGAGTATTAACATCAGTTCCAGGTTGAGGAACTAGCAATACAATAGACGCAAATAGTCAAGGAACAAGCAAAGCAATTGTTAACTCTATGTAGAGCATCCTTGTCTCCACTGCTTTCTCCTGACAATTCCACAGTATTTTTAGCTTGTTTTAGTTTAACTAAGAAAGGCTTACATGTACTTTTTTTTAGGATTTAATTATTTGTTTATGTATTTTTGGTTTACTGTCCATTAGAAATGTTAGAAATTTCTTGGTTACTGTAATTTCAAAAGTTTCCCCTGCTCAACAAATTTTTTTTCTGGCATTCCATTATAATTAATAACTGTTTAATTATTTCACTGTTTCTTCCTCTTTATTTATTTATTTCTATTCTGTTTCTTTGCATTTCATGCAGTTCTGGTAGCGATTATTGTGATGATGTACAGCCACTCATTCATTTTATGTTCAGTGTCTTAATGAGACTAAAAAATACCCTCCAGTTTTCATATAGTGCTTTTCTTTTTTTTTCATTCATTCATTTTTTTTTAAATCTGGCTTTTCAGCTTTTGGTTGTATTGTACTCTCTTGTATATTTCCTTATGTATTCATTTGATTCCTTAACATATTCATGATAACTCTGGTTCTAATGCTTACAAAGCTCTTCATCATAATATTTTTAGTTATATATTAGCATGCCTTTCAACCTTTTATTGAAACCTGAGCATCATGTTTCAGGTAATAGGAATAGAGACATAGGCCTTTAGTGATGGTTATCATGTTCATTTAACTAGACTTTTGCCTGTGATTAATTTTTAATGTAGCTTGCTGTTCATGCCAAAAGAATCAACCTCCATTGTGTGCTTTTCCTGTCTAAATCATTGTCTTATGTGTCCCTAAGAACTCCTTATGTATATTCTTTGTCACATAGTGCATGCAGCTGTAATTCATTGTTATTACACTGGAGGATTTTTTAGCATGGTAGTAACGCAAAGAATAACAGGAATGTTTTGATATCTTTTGAATAAATCTCAATCTTTTAGTGTGTATTTTTCCCTGGGCTGTGGAAATCATAAATATTTTTAGCTATATTATATCTCTAGCTCTATAAAAAGACAAGAACAGAATTTGGAAATGTTCCTTTGTTGATAATCCCTCTCTGTGTGGAGACTATATCTGTGGAGAATATTCAGTGTGCTTTACAGTGGGTAATTGTTTTCCTAAATTTATGAGAGCTAAAAGAATTTGTTGTTGTTGTTTACTTTGTCTTCTTAAGTTGTCATATATAAGAATACTTAAGTTTCCTTGTTGTAAAACTTAGAAACAAACATGTCCTTCCTGTTACTTTACCCTCAAAATGCCTTATTTCCATTTTACTGTAAATCTGCTTCTATTGTGTGTCTTTAGCTCTGGTTATGGATACCAACACTTTATAATTTCTGCACCGGGGACAGTTCTAACCTGTGAATCTCTGTGTACCCCCATCTTCAGGATTTGTCATCAGAGCTTCCACTGAGATTTTAGTTTTCACATATCCAAAGATAATCAGTCTTTCTCAATGTTATCACACTTTTTATATCCTTACTGTGACAATGATGACTTCCAGAGACTTTGTGTATCCTCCCTGATTACTGAAACTTCAAAGGTTATATTTTAAAGAGTCAACAAGAAATCCACACCCTTCTGATCCACTGTGTCCTTCGAAATGAGTGTACATCTCTTAGGAGGATCTAGGTATGCTAATTTCTATTATGAAAGCATGACATAATTTTAAGCCTTTACAATAGCAAATACATTGTTTCTTAATAATGTGTCAGGTTTGCCTATGATCAATTACTAATGTAATAACAATTCTCATCACTCATGCATATAGATGAAAAGCAGCCCATATTTAGGTGGATATAACAGTTCATACTAGTAATACCAGCACTTGCAGTTTTGAAGCAGGAGGATGCAGAGTTCAAGTCAAATCTCAGCTACAGATTTGACATGATTTGCCTTGACATGAAGGGAAAAGAGAGATGATTCATACTTTTGTTTAAATCTTCTTCTTGGGAGTAAAACATAATTCAGATCTCATTTGTGATACAATGTTACATAAGGGAAGATGATTTTACTACTCACTGAAATAACTTAACTAAGCATCCCCATCCAAATCTCATCATTAGCAACTTAGCAATGGCAAGAATTGGTTTCTGAATATTTTAAACAACGGTAAATTCTGGTGTGGTTAATTATAAAAATGTTCATATTCCATGCAGAGCTGTAAACATCACTCTGATGGCTCTGTGATATTTATGTATTCTGGGACTGCTCACTCTTGTAACTCACATTTAATTAGATAAATAAATCTCATATCTTACCAAATTTTTGTTTAAGTTTGTTTCATGCTTTTGTTATTCCATTTGCACTTTTATCTTTGGGCTGTTAATAAGAAATCTGTTAAACTAATGGCATTGAACATAAGATCATGTTTGGCTCAGCTTGGTTCAGCAGTTAAAAGCAATTACTGCTCTTCCAGAGCATTTGATTTACAGTGGGACAGGTCAAAGTCACCTGTTGCACTAACAACAAAGAATCCATGTCTTTTTCCTGGACTCTGTAAGAACCTTCATTCATAATGCATAGACAGAAATACAGACATGCAGTAACACAAACACATAGACACATAGACACCACATACTGTATACACATGTGTGCATGCACACAGATCCATACACACATATATATATCACTAAAAGTTTAAAACTGTCATAGATCAACATGCATAGCTCACTGGCAGTGTTTCTTTAGAATGCACATAATCAAGATTCAATTCCAGTGCTACCAAACAAATAAAAAAACAAAATAAATTAACTTTAAGAAATAAATAATAATGTAAGTCAATAATCTGCTGGCCAGGCTATATTTATCTGGAAGTGTCAAACACTGGGCCAAGCATCTTTCAGGTAGAGCCCTTTGCCCCAATGCTGTCATGCTCTATACACAAGTGGTGCTAAGAAAACTACTCTCAGCCTTAATCAGCACTGTAGGAAACATTTTATTGCCTTTTACATGCTCTCTTTACAAAGTAGCACTTGCTTAATTAACTCCACCCTTGCATAACCAAAAATTAGTTTACAAAACAATATTAAAAGATAGTCTAAAGGGAACATTTGTTGAAATAAGTTGCTTAGCCATTACTGCAAGAACAGCTTTGTGCCTACTAATGATAGAATTTATATCCAATGTCTACAACTTTTAATGTTACACTATATTTTCCTAAATGTTTTTCAGCACAGTAGCTAGATACAAACAACAAAAAGTTCTCCTACTTTATATTTCCTTTGTAATTTACAAATGTAATAAAAGACTAGTTCACTAGTGCAGAGGATGAATATGGGCAATGCTTGCAGCTATATACATGCACACACAAAGAAAACACGCAAATTATTGGGCAATAAATATAAAATATTGGAATTGGTATAAAGTACAATGTTCTTTTTTTAATCAAAAAATGTATGTAGTAATTTTACACTGTAATTCACCAAAGAATGCCTTACCAAATTCATACAGAAAGAAAAAGATTAGAAAATCAACAAACAATGGAAATTCCAGTAGATGACTATACTTCAGTGCAATCACATTGAAGAAAATGTACTAAATAAAGCACTAGATCACATGAATGCAAATAAAAACCTCAATTATTACTGATCACATAGCAATAGATCAAATAAACATAATACATCACATGTATTCCTCATAAAATATTCTTTACTTACCACAAATTAAGAATATGAACAGATAGGCAAGATTATTTTTGCCAAGAAGAAACAATTACCAATAATTTTTATATCTAAATTGTTGCAACAAGATGAAAATGCTTATCAATTAATATTTTCAAAATTTAAAAGTGGAGTAGACTTTATTAATTATAGGAGTAGGCATTTGTCTAATAGGTGGAGATCACTGTCTAACCAAAGTGAGTATAGATGTTATGTTAACTAATGATATGTTAAATTATGCTTCAGAGTATTTTACTCTGTTCCCTCAAGTAGTGAAGAGAATATGAGTGATCACATATATTGAATAAATGTGTAATATAGTTAATTTAGTATTTCCTTCAATAAGTACAATGTATCCACAGTTTAAAACTATTCCCTATGCAATATCAATTATGCCAAAACTAAACTAGCAACATTCACATGGAAGAATTGTTGTATACTGTTTTCAACAAAAATAATTGAAACTTCTAATTTTATTTCTCCTGTGTCCCACCTTACTCTACCAAAGGGGGAAGGAAAGAAAGATTGAAGAAAGGAATCACTGAAGGAGTAAAAGAAAAGAACAACCAAAGCCACAAGTAGGCACTAGGTGAAACAGCCATGATTCTTAAAGACTGCTATAAAAATTTTTATTGAATACAACTACTTGCATAAGGTCCAGAAAAAAATATACCCTTGTATGTTTGCCTTCTTCATTGATCTCCTAAGTTACTGTTTACGTTCTTCTCCCTTCCTTTTTAATCTTTTCCTTCTCTTCCTTCCTGTGTTAAGAAGGCGTTGATTAAGTATATACATGTCTGAGGAGTGATGTCATCTAAAGCAGGAGTGAATTTTCCAACTTTATCATACTCAAGAGACTTTGTTTAATGTGTGAGCACTGTTTTCTTTCCTTCTTTTCCTTTGTTGATACCTCAATCAAGAGCACAGTATATATATCACTCTTGCCTGCTCCAACTCCATCTACTACTATAATACCGTTCCTCTCATCTATGTCCATGACCTCTTCTTAATGACTGCTGAACACACATGCATATATAATCTATTGTGTTCGTTCATGTTTTACGGATATGTTTCCTGGGCTGAACACTTGAAATTAGATCTCTTCTGTAAGAACTCTTTCTTGGAGTTAACTTATTCTTCCAGTGTTAGCAGCCATTGACCTTAAGTAGTACTTCATCCATGGTTATGGCCTTAGTTCTATCAAACTAGATTCCCTTTGCAAAAGATGGAGGCTATTTCAGATATTCACAGCTAGTTGAAAACCAGAAGTGACTTGCCATCCTAAATTGATACATCCTTAATGCAACCTGTATACTTAAGGCTCTGGGAAAAATACGAAAGAGGCATAAAGATTAACATGCCAGTGGACCAATATATCTGGTCCAATATATTATCTTCTAGACACAATAAGCACATAGTACTCATGAAATATCAAAAATATGGCTAATGGCACAAGACCAAAATAATGACAACACCATTTGCCATTCTAATGTAGGCAGAGAAATTTTTAAAGGTCCCATCTTTTAGTGAACAGCTACAGGTGGACAATGGCAGCTAAGATATTTTTGAAATAGAAAATAACCATCTGATATTTCATTTCTGATGCCAAACAGAGTTAGATAATTTGTCCCTACACACATGGTTAGACGAAGGCTCATCGTTACGTGATATGGCAATGCTGTGCACCAGAGGATGAAAAAATAATAAAAAGGATAGAAGCAGAAAATGAATGTCTCTATCTATCTGTGGGTGATACAAAGAAGAATTAAAAGAGCAATAAAAAATCTGTATGGCATTGCAGTAGCAGCAGCTGCAGCAGCATAAGCGGCATTAAATTATACATACATTTGCTCTGTGAATAATTACACTGTTCATCAATAATAAGTAATTATCCTAAAAAATCGTCATGTGACACACAAGCACATTTGTAAAAAGTAAGGGCACATATGTTCCTATAAAGATGTTTAACTATTCACCACTCTATGATTTTTATCAAATCACATAGAGTTTTCAAAACTCATGGTTTGCAAAAAGATGGCAGTTTATTTTTCATCCAAAATTGTTAAAAGGAAATTTATTTTACAATTTCAGGAAACTAAAAATAGGTTATTTCTGTATCCAAAGCTGCTCAAAAGTTGAATAGGAAATGGGCTTCAAATCATATAAAACAAACATTCGGTCTGAAGTCAACAGATGCACTCTCCAATTATTCAACTCGTCAACCATGAGCTGACAGTTAAAAGACCAGAATAGATCGATCCAATCATAAACACAATCCTTTCTCCTCCCAGGCTCTGAATGAACGCCATATACAATTAAGTAGTGTAGAGTTTGCATTCAATAAGGAATTCTTCTTAAGTCACATGATAGACTTCTGTCATTACTTTTCATGTACGCTGTCAACTTATTTTCTACTCCAATACTTTTCAAAGGATTTTGTTGTTGATAGAAATAAATATCCTGCCATAGATATTGAGTCTTTAAACCAAGCAGACCTTTAAGAATAACAGTTGAGTTATGGAGAATCTCTCCTTTCATTTCAGGTGATGTTGAAAATCATGTCACACTCAAAGATGTTACAGTAAGCAATAATCAGTACTCCCAATTATTCTCATTTAAATAGCCAATAACACACTCATTTTAGGTACTGTGTTACTTGATCAAACTATGTATATAAAGGAATACTTTTTATATTTTTATGTGTTGTATACATTTATGTTTTTTCACTGAGTTAGTATGCCAAACCCAGTGCCTATTCAGAGAAATATTAAGTGCTAAAATACTGAATTCTTTGAGGTTAGAGCCTTCAGGAAAACATCTAAAATGATACAAGATAAATCACAACGTTAAAATTAATTTTCAAGTTAGAGAATTTTAAACCCTTAAGCATTTTGCTGAAGGAAAAACTGTATTACTTGAGAAAATACCTGTTTCACTTTGTAAACTTTAGCCTGTAAAAGTTCCTGTGAACTTCATCCAAAGAGCAAGTATCCATTTACATAAAGATGACTGAGATTTTAAAATAAACATATAACAACCCATGGCAATTGTTGCATTTGAAATGAAACTTATTTCTCAGTAAAAATGCTCACCACCCACCCATCCTTTCTTATGTTTACAATAAGCAAGACAGACAGACCGACACGCACAAACACAGACACACACGCACACACACACACCATTGCCAAAAAAGTATAGGCCATATTACTGATTTTCTTTGTGTATTTATTATGACTGTTCATTTTAAATGTATCTTTAAGAGGATTAGGAACATTTTCCTTTTCTTGCTCAGTTGTCAATATGCAGAATATGTCCTGTGTAAGGATTGTCATATTAACTATTTTTTGTGGTAAAAACATAACTGACACTAAGCCTAGAAAGAAAAGGTTGAAGAATTTTCTCTTAGGTTTTCTTAAATGACATTTAAATTAGAGTACAGGATTTTTTTATTGTATAGATTATAATACGCTAAAAAATGTGTATGGATACTTTTATTTGATTAGTTAGCAAATACAATTTGAAGTAGCTGACCATCAAATAACACTCTTGCAACTATAAAGTTTATATTCAATTTGTTGAAGTAGTTCATAAACAAATAAATAAACACACACACATACACACACACTCACACACACACACACACAGAGAAAGAGAGAGAGAGAGAGAGAGAGAGAGAGAGAGAGAGAGAGAGAGAGAGGCAGATCCACAAGTTAATAAAAAAGAGACCATTGAGAGTACAGAAATTCAACAGACTTCTAAAATTAGTATATACTGAGACTCTAAAATATATAAAAATTTATATTTTATGGCTAGAATAATAAAATGCTGATGAAAGTTATATCTTTGTATGAAAAATTATACATAGCCACACAAAATAATCAAATCTAAAGTTGAATTGACTATTATTGTTGTTTTGTAGAAAATGCTTCCCTCTAGAAGAGAACAAAATAATAAGATATTAGCTTGGAAATAATTACAGTCACATAGATCAAAGTATCACGACTTGAGAATGAATATAGATGACTAAATGGTTAATAGTGATATTGTTCCAGAAATACTAACACTAGAGCTGCAACTCAAAAGAGAGAGAGTTAACCTAGAATTCCCAAGGCCTTTACCACATTGTCAAGTATTGTTAAATGTATAAATTGAATACTTTTTAATAAATAAAAATGGAAGAGTTAGAGAATGAGACCATGTTGTATTTTTGAAGAAATTAAAACACTGAAAAGGTTAGAATAAAAGAGTTATTTGCCATTTAGTAACTTGCAAAACCTGGCAAATTTGAGAATGCCTTCATACTATCCAGCTTTTTTGCTTCGAGGTTCCTGCTCTGTTTAAGTTCATGCCTTTTCTTCCATTGCTGATGAACAGTGATGTGGAAGTGAAAGCTGAATAAAACCTTTCCTTATCCCCTCCTCCCAAATAGTGTATATTCATTAGATATATACAGCATTCTTTGACTTTTAGTCTCTAATACCTGATGAAAGAAGGTTGAAAACATAGGAGCGAAATATTTAACAACAACAATAATAATGAAGCACTATCATAGTTAAGAAAAGTAAAGAGAATAAAATGGAAAAGAAATAACTTTGTTGAAAGTATGATGGAATCAAGCACTGTTTTCATACAGTAATATTATTTGGTACTCATCTTTATACTATCGTAAGAAATTGTAAAAGGCATTTAAAACAAAAGAATGTTTTACTTAATAGGAAGGATAGCTTATATTTTCATAGGAAAATATTGAATTACAAATGAACTTCTTCTATATGAGACATTACAGGCAAAGACAGCATGAAATCCTTTAAAGCCATACACTTTATACTATGAGGCCAAGAAATGCAGGAAGAAATAACATAACAAAGGCATTTTGACACTTTTTAATTAAGCATAGAATACATAGTAATAGTATTTCCAATAATATAAAACAAACCAACTTTAATGAATAAATTTTCATTACCACAATAATATATACATTATATACATAGAAAAATCCACCAATACATCAGTTGTGAAGGACTACAGAAGAGAATGAGGAATGTGAAAAAAAAGACGATTCCTATGCAAATATTTGGCATAATATTATTTAAGGAAGCATAGAAAAAAGTAACCTTAACAAATTGTGTTATCCATGAAATGGTAAAAATTAAGATCAAAAGAAATGTATATAAATGTTTTATGCTCTATTTAAAGTTGTTTCCCTAGCATGTTAATATATTCATAATATTTAATGTATATTCAAGCATTTTTTCTTAATATAATTATTCTTTTTTATTAATCATTTTATTCACTTACATTTCAAATGATATCCCACAAACCCCCCCTGCCATCCCCACTCTTGCCCCTCCCCTTTGCCTCTATGAAGGAGCTGTCCATCCATTCACACACTCCTGCTTCACATCTCTAGCACTCCCCTATGCTGGGGCATCAAGCCTCCACAGCACCAAGAGCCTCTCCTCCTATTGATATCAGATAAGGCAGTCCTCTGCTTCATATGCAGCTGGAGCCATGGATCCCTCCATGCAAACTCTTTGGTTGAGGATTTAGTCTCTGGGAGCCCTGGGTGGTCCAGTTAGTTGTCATTGTTCTTCCTATGGGGTTGCAAAGCCCTTCAGATCCTTCAGTCCTTCCCCTAGCTCTTCCACTGAGGTCCCCGGGCTCAGTCTGATGGTTTGTCATGAGTATATGCATCTGTATTGGTCAGGTGCTGGTAGAACCTCTCACAGAACAGCCATACCAGACTCCTGTCATCAAGTGCTTCTTGGCATCAGCAATAGTGTCTGGGTTTTGTGACTGCAGATGAGATTGGATCCCTAGATGGGGCCATCTCTGGATGGCCTTTCCTTCAGTCGCTGTTCTATTTTTTGTCCCTGTCTTTCCCTTAGACAGGAACATTTCTGAGTTAACAATTTTGAGATGGTTGGGTGACCCCCATCCCTCAACTGGGGACTGTGCATATCTACTGGAGGTGGTCTCTACAGGTTTTATCTCCCCTTTGTTGTCTATTTGGGCTAAAGTCATCCAAGTTGGGTCCTGGAAGCTTCTCATTTCCCTGGAATCTGGGACTTTCTAGTGGCTTCCCTCAGTTCCCCATCCCCCACTGCTACATATTTTATTCAATTTTCTGACCATCTGGGCATCTCTCCTGTCTCCCTCCATACCTGCTTCCCCTTTCCCCTCCCCTCCCCTCTTCCACCCATGTCCCTCCTTCCCTCTGCCTCTGGTGATTATTATGATACCCCTTCTAAGCGGGACTGAAGCATCCTCATTTGGGCCTTCCTGCTTGTTAAACTTCCTAAGTCTGTGAGTTGTATCATGGGTATACTGAACTTTTTGGCTAATATCCACTTATCAGTGAGTATATACCATGCATGTCCTTTTGGGTCTGGGCTACCTTGCTCAGGATATTTTCTAGTTCCATCCATTTACCTGCAAAATATACTGTATCCTCATTTTTAATAGCTGAGTAGTATTCCATTGTGTAAATAAACCACATTTTCTGTATCTGTTATTTGGTTGAAGGACAAATGGGTCGTTTCCACATTCTGGCTATCATGAATAAGGCTGCTATGAACATGGTGGAGCATATGTCTTTGTGGTATTGTTGAACATCTTTTGGGTATATGCCTAGGAGTGGTATAGCTGAGTCTTCAGGTACAGCTATTTCCAATTTTCTGAGGAACCACCAGATTGATTTCCAGAGTGGTTGCACCAGTTTGCAATCATACCAGCAATGGTGGAGTGTTCCTCTTTCTTCACATCTTTGTCATTATGTGCTGTCACTTGAGTTATAGATCTTAGACATTCTGATTGGTATAAGGTAGAATCTCAGGGTCATTTTGGTTTGCATTTTCTTGTTGACTAATGATGTTAAACATTTCTTGCTTCTCAGCCATTCAAGATTCCTCTGTTGAGAATTCTCTGTTTAGTTCTGTAACCCATTTTTAAATTGGGTTATTTGGTTCTCTGAAGTCTAACTTCATTTTTTTAAATTTTTTATTGGCTATTTTATTTACATTTCAGATATAAATAAATGTACCTTTCCTCCTGCTTCTATGAGGATGTGCCCTCACCTACACCCTCACTCCTACCTCCCCACCCTCAAATTCCCACACACACCGCATCCAGCCTTCATGGGACCAAGGATCTTCTCTGACACCTATTCCTGACAGGACCATCCTACCTTGCATATATAGCTGGAGTAATGGGTCCCTCCCTAAGTGATTCCAGGCTGGAAGTTTAGACCCTGGAAGCTCTGGTTGGTTGGTATTGTTGCTTTCCTCATGGGATCGCGAACCCTTTCAACTCCTTCAGTCTTCACTTTTACTCCTCCATTGGGAACCCCATGATCAGTTCAACGGTTAGCTGTGAGCACCTGCCTCTGAATATGTCAGACTCTTGCAGACCTCCAAGGAGACAGCTATGTTAGGCTCTTGTCAACATGCACTTCCTGACTTCCACATCAGTATCTACCTTGGTGACTGCACATGGGATAGATACCCAAGTGGAATGGTCTCCTTCAGTCTCTGTCCCACACTTTGTTTCCATATTTGCTGCCTTGAACATTCTATTACTAACCTCTAAGAAGGACGGAAGCACCCTCCACTTGGTCTTCATTCTTCATAAGCTTTATATGGTCTGTGAGTTGACTCTTGGTTATTTCAAGCTTCTGTGCTAAAATCCAATAATCAGTGAGTGAATACCATGTGTGTTCTTTTGTGATTGTCTTAATTCACTCAGGATGATGATTTCTAGTTCCATCCATTTACATAGGAAACTCTGGAATTCATTGTTTTTAATAGCTGAGTAATACTCCATTGTGTAAATATACCACAGTTTTTGAATCCATTCCTCAGTTGAAGGACATCTGGGTTCTTTCCAGCTCCTGGCTATTATAAATAAGGCTGCTATGAACATAGTTGAGCATATGTCCTTGTTATATGTTCGAGTATCTTCTGGGTATATGCCTAGGAGTGGTATAGCTGGATCCTCAGGTAATGCTATGTCCAATTTTCTGAGGAACCACCACACTGATTTCCAAAGTGGTTGCACCATCTTGCAGTCCCACCAACATTGGAGGAGTGTTCCTCTTTCTCCACAACCTGGCCAGCATCTACTATCACCTGAGTTTTTAATGTTAGCCATTCTGACTGGTGTGAGATGGAATCTCAGAGTTGATTTGATTTGCATTTCCCTGACTACTAAGGATACTGACCATTTCTTTAGATGCTTCTCGGCCATTCAAGTTTCCTCCGTTGAAAATTATTTGTTAAGCTCTATGCCTCATTTTTTAATAGGGTTATTTGGTTGTCTGGAGTCTAATTTCTTGAGTTCTTTGTATATTTTGGATATTAGCCATCTATCAGATGTAGGATTGGTAAAGATATTTTCCCAATTTGTTGGTTGTCGTTTTGTCTTAGTGACAGTGTCCTTTGCCTTACAGAAACTTAGCAATTTTATGAAATTCCATTTGTCAATTTTTGATCTTAGCATATAAGTGTTCTGTCCAGGAACTTTTCCCCTGTGCCTAGGTATTCGAGGGTCTTCCCCACCTTCTCTTCTATTAGTTTCATTGTATCTGGTTTTATGTGGAGGTTCTTTATTCACTTGAACTTCAGCTTTTTACAAGGAGACAAGAATAGATTGATTTGCATTCTTCTACATGTTGTCCTTCACTTGAACCAGCACCATTTATTGAAAATGCTGTACCTTTTCCACTGGATGGTTTTAGCTCCTTTGTCAAAGATCAAATGACCACAAGTGTATGGATTCATTTCTGGGTCCACAATTCTATTCCACTGATCTTCCTGTCTGTCTCTGTACGTATACCTTACAGTTTTTATCACTAATATTATGTAGTAGAGCTTGAGGTCAGGGATGGTGATTCCTTCAGAAGTTCTTTTATTGTTGAGAATAGTTTTCTCTATTCTGAGTTTTTTGTTATTCCAAATAAATTTGAGAATTTCTCTTTCTAACTCTGTGAAGAATTGAGTTGGGATTTTAATGGGGATTGCATTAAATCTGTAGATTGCTTTTGGCAAGATGGCCATTTTTACTATATTAATCCTGCCAATCCATCAGCATGGGAGATCTTTCCATCTTCTGAGATCTTCTTCTATTTCTTTCTTCAGACACTTGAAGTTCTTGTCACACAGATCTTTCGCTTGCTTGGTTAGATTCACACCAAGATATTTTATATTATTTGTGACTATTGTGAAGGGTGTCATTTCCCTAATTTCCTTTTCAGCCTGTTTATATTTCAAGTAGAGGAAGGCCACTGATTTGTTTGAGTTGATTTTATAACCTACCACTTTGCTGAAATTGTTTATCAGATTTAAGAGATCTCTGGTCTCTTAAGTTCTGGGATCTCTTAAGAATACTATCATATCATCTGCAAATAGTGATATTTTGACTTCTTACTTTCCTATTTATATTCTTTTGACTTCTTTTTGTTGTCTAATTTCTCTGGTAAGGACTTCCAGTACTATATTGAATAGGTAGGGAGAGAGTGTGCAACATTGTCTAGTCCCTGAACTTAGAGGGATTGTTTCAAGTTTCTCTCCATTTAGTTTGATATTGGCTACTGGCTTGCTGTATATTGCTTTTACTATTTTTAGGTATGGGCCTTGAATTCCTGATCTTTCCAAGACTTTTATCATGAAGGAGTGTTGAATTTTGTCAAATGCTTTCTCAGCATCTAGTGAGATGATCATGTGTTTTTTTTCTTTGAGTTTGTTTATATAGTGGATTACGCTGATGGATTTCCGAATATTGAACCAACCCTGCATTCCTGGGATAAAGACAACTTGATCATGACAGATGATTCTTTTGATGTGTTCTTGGATTCGATTTCCTAGAATTTTATTTAGTATTTTTACATTGATATTCCTAAGGGAGATTGGTCTGAAGTCCTCTTTCTTTGATGGGTCTTTGTGAGGTTTAGGTATGAGTGTGATTGTAGCTTCATAGAATGAACTGGGCAGTATTCTTTCTGTTTATTCTGTGGAATAGTTTGAAGAGAATTGGTATTAGGTCTTCCTTGCAGGTCTGATAGAATTCTGCACTAAAACCATCTGGTCCTGGGCTTTTTTTTGGTGGGGAGACTTTTAATGACTGCTGCTATTTCTTTAGGGGTTATGGGACTGTTTAGATGGTTCATTTGCTCCTTATTTGTCTTTGGTACCTAGTAACTTTCTAGAAAATGGTCCATTTCATTCAGATTTTCCAGGGTTTTTTTTTTTTTTTTTGAGTATAGGCCTTGGTAGTAGAATCTGATGATTTTTTGAATTTCCTCAGTTTCTGTTGTTATGTCTCCCTTTTCAGTTCTGATTTTATTAATTTGGATACTGTCTCTGTGCCCTTTGGTTAATTTGGCTAAGGGTTTATCTATCTTGTTGATTTTCTCAAAGAACCAACTCATGGTTTTGGTGATATTTTGTATAGTTCTTTCTGTTTCTACTTGGTTGATTTCAGTCCTGAGTTTGATTATTTACTTACATTTACTCCTCTTGGCTGTATTTGCTTCTTTTTGTTCTAGAGCTTTTAGGTGTACTGTCATGATGTTAGTGTATGGTCTCTCCAGTTTCTTTTTGTAGGCACTTAGAGCTATGAGTTTTCCTCTTAGCATTGCCCTCATGGAGTCCCACAAATTTTGGTATGATGTGTCCTCATTTTCATTAAATTCTAAAAAGTCTTTAATGTCTTTCATTATTTCTTTCTTGACTAAGTCACCATTGAGTAGATCATTGTTCAGTTTCCATGTGCACGTGGGTTTTCTATTTGTCATTATTAAAGACCAGCCTTAGTCCTTGGTGGTCTGATAGGATGCAACAGATTATTTCAATCTTTTTTATCTGTTGAGGCCTGTTTTGTCACCAATTATATGTTCTATTTTGGAGAAGGTACCATGAGGTGCTGAGAAAAAAGGTATATTCTTTTGTTTTAGGATGAAATGTTCTATAGATATCTGTTAAATCCATTTGGTTCATAACTTCTGTTAATTTTCAATGTGTCTTTGTTTAGTTTCTGTTTCCATGATCTGTCCATTGCAGAGAGTGGGGTGTTAAAATTGCCCACTATTATTGTGTGAGTTGCAATATGTGCTTTGAGCTTTAGTAAAGTTTCTTTTATGTAAGTGAGTACCCTTGCATTTGGATCATAGATGTTCAGAATTGAGAGTTCATCTTGGTAGATTTTTCCTTTGATGAGTATGAAGTGTCCTTCCTTATCTTTTTTGATTACTTTTGGATGACAGTCAATTTTATTTGATACTAGAATGGCTACTCCAGCTTGTTTCTTGGGACCATTTGCTTGGAAAATTATCTTCTATCCTTTTACTCTGAGGTAGTGTCTGTCTTTGTCACTGGGTTGCATTTCTTGTATGTAGCAAAATTCTGGGTCCTGTGTATGTACCCAGTCTGATAGTCTACATCTTTTTATTGGAGAATTGAGTCTACTGATGTTAAGAGATATTAAGGAAAAATGATGTTGCTTCCTGATGTTTTTGTTATTAGAGGTGGAATTATGTTTGTGTAGCTATCTTCTTTTGGGGTTATTGGAAGATTACTTCCTTGCTTTTTCTAAGTTGTAGTTTCTTTCCTTGTATTGGCATTTTCCACAAATTATCCTCTGAAGTGCTGGGTTTGTGGGAAGATATTATGTAAATTTGGTTTTGTCATGGAATATCTTGTTTTCTCCATCTATACTGATTGAGAGTTTTGCTGGGTATAGTAGTCTGGGCTGGCATTTATGTTCCCTTAGGGTCTGTATGATATCAGTCCAGGATCTTCTGGCTTTTGTAGTCTCTGGTGAGAAGTCTGGTGTAATTCTTATAGGTCTTCCTTTATATGTTACTTGACCTTTTTCCCTTACTGTTTTTAGTATTTTTCTTTGTTTTGTGCATTTGATGTTTTGATTATTATGTGATGGGAGGTATTTCTTTTCTGGTCTACTCTGTTTGGCATTCTGTAAGGTTCTTGAATGTCTCCACAGGAGCAGAACAGTTCAGTTTCTGCCCCAGCCACAAGCAGCAGGCGTGGGGCAGAAGGGAAGTAGTATTCCAGAGAGGTGGTGTTTGGGTGACTGATGGTTTCTGAGCACTCTTGTCTCCCAGTTGTAACTCTGGGTCGTGGGGTAGTGGGTGAGGTTTCTTACCCTCTTCTCTGAGTGCAGTGGCTCCTCTAAGATGGCCCAGGATAAGTTGTCTCATCAGGAGCAGACCAGCTAGGTCCCTGCCCCAGCCAAAAGCTCAAATATTAAACAAACATAATTTAACTAGTTTTGAATGTATGCTAACATATATTATACAAGTAACTAATGAATGAATGATGTCAGTGGTTTGAGTTCTGACTGCTGAACAAGAAAGCTTTAGATAAGTGCAGAAACTAAAAATGGTGTAATTAAAATTAGTTATGTGGTACTGAATACTAGATAAGATTCATAGAAATTAAAACGTTCTGATTCTTTCTTAGAGAAAATGAATAACAGATGCAAAAAGGCCTGTATGGTCTACAGTAACTATACACAGTAATTAATTAACAGTAATTAAGTAAGTAATTAACAGTAATTGTTACTATACACACAATTGTTACCTTTCTCAGATCACTGATCAATAAATATTGATCTTCTTATACTGGTGAACTTCCAAAGGCTCTTAAACTTAATGAAGAGTTTCTAGGGAGTGATAATCAATAGAAATTAATAGGGAAATAGATTTCAAATGAGTAATTCTTGCATACATGTCTCTAGAAGCTGGTATTGTCAAACCTTTAAGAATATCACTAGTTAACTAGTGTAAAATTACTTTTTAATGCTTGATATAATAATGATTATTCCAAAGGTTTACTTTCTACCTTTTTTTTGAACTCTGGCTGGCTGATTCAATTCATCTGTTGTGGCTCAAACTCCTGTCCTAGCTGACTGATTCTAACTGCCATCTCTCAGTTTCTCACTGAACTGCTCTGCTTTGCTCTAACTCTGGCAATTTGTTTTAATCTTCTGGTAACTTCTCATTTCATGGTGTCTTCTGTTTTACCTGTAACCTGTCTCCGTAAAACTGTCCTAGTAAAAGTGCCTGTGCTGACCAGCATGGGACCACTTGAACTCACAAATATATACAACTCCACAGTACTGGACTGAACATGTTAACTCCCAAATAATTCTCACTCCTTGTGATGTTATTAAATAGCTTCTCTTTCCTTTTCTGTTCTCATGAGAGTTGGGTGTAACTTATTGCTGACTCATTCTGTGAAATCTTTCTCTGATTCCTCTCTATGTCTGCTTCTCAATTAGACACCATTTTCAAACATGGCTGCCTCCTTCTGCAAACTATTTTTACCTTAAAGGTGTGTACACACAACATGGCTATATTTCAGGCAGAGGAATATTTAAAGGTTCTCCAGCTAGTGGGACAGTCAACAGTACCTGAGGGACCACCTGGAAGAGAATGGGGTGGGGGCAAGAGACACAAAGTATGGACAGCAAGTCAAGAGATATGATCAAGCTGACAAATTTTTATTTTTCCCACACTGAGTACATACTCTTAGAAGCAGGGTGTGGGGTAGTGGGGTAGGGTAGGGTCGCTTTGTCTCTGGGGAGTGCAGGTGTTCTCAAGAACAGGATATTGGCTAGATAAAAAGTTCAGCAGAAAGAACAGAACAGAATGGGTTGCTAGGTACCTGTCCACAAGATATCCAACTTTTTATTCTGAACTGGGGTAGTACTTTTCCACAGAGGCCAAGACTTTGTGCCAGAAAGCACATATGGCTGACAAGGCAGTTAACGTTTAAGCAAGGTTGTGCCCAACATCTCCCCCTTTTTCTTTGTATAGAAGGATTTTGGAGATTTTAATCTTTGCCAAGGCGAGGATAGAGGCCTGATCTCCCATAATTAAAGGGGACCTTGTAATGGCTCTGGTCCTTCTGGTGTTGTCTAGTGAGGCATGAGGCCCATACCTATCCTAATGTGTTTTTCCTGGAGAGGGGATAGTTTGGACATCAACCCCTATGCAGTCAGGCTTGTCCCTCAGGAAACCCAGGAAGATAATTTTAGTTTTGGTTTTATATTCTCTTGCAGTGCTTCACCTCGCAGCCTAAGCAAGAACTTTGATTGCCAGTCAGAGAGTTTTGAGTGGCCTCTCTCTACTTTGTCCAGGGCTGGGAGTCCCCTTTTTTAGGTTGGGTGGAGATAGGTTTTGGGAACACCCTGGTGGAATATCAACCTTTTCTTTTGTTTCTTGGTCCTCCATAGCTAACTGATGGTAATATACCTGGATAGGTTTTGCTGCCAAATTATCTATCTGTTGTTTCACAAAATTTGTAAGTCTGTTAAAGGCCCAGGGACCAAAAGAAATAAGCAAACCGAACACAACTAACAGTCCCAAAATGGAAGGAAGTAGGGTTGACAATCACGGAGAGGTTGAAAATCAATTTTTTAACAGCTCTCATCTTTCTCTTTCTCTATGTCTTTTCTCTAGGCCCTCTCTGACCTTTCTCATGCTCTCTTGACCATCCATGCCATGTCTCATAAAAGCAACATTCTTCTTTATGAGTTGTGCACAACCCTCCCTCCTGTAAAAAGAGTAAATCAAGTCCTCTGCTGTTTTGGAGGACAACTTCAGCTAAGGAAGAGAGGGAATCAGAGAGGTCATTGATGCATTGTTGGAGACGGTGGACATCTCTATCAATGGTGACGCTGAGTTCTTGATACCTAGACTTGGAGAGAATATACGAAGAAATGCAGTTTCCTGAGCCTATGACACCAAGGCCTAGATGGACTGAAATGGTGATGGCAGTTAGGTGCTCTCTTCACTGGCGAACTAGTGAAGCAGAGGAATCAGTGAATTGATACCACAAATGAAAAAACTCTTCTTAATCATAATAAATCAACTGAGGGACCAACTGTACAAGAATGCAAAAATCAGAATTGTTTGCAGGAAGGGCACTGGCTGAGAGACAGGGGGTGAGCAAAACCAAGCAAAACCACCAGGTGTCATTTAGGGGAACTAAATACTCACTACTAATATCAAGTGCAAAGGTAATATTATAAATGTGGGCATACTGTGAAGGGGGTGTATTAGAAGTCACACAGAGGCCCAACCCTGAGACCTGAGAGAGGGACAAACCATTCCACTCCTGGGGTTGCCAGTGGCAACGGTGGGAGTTACTTGTAGGGGTAAAATTTTTTGGATGGCTGTGGCTAGGGGACTAGAACCAGGTTGGGACCAATATAACTGGCAATTTGACAAATGGGTTCTTTGAGGAGCTTAATGGTAAAGGCGAGGCCAGTATCTGTGCCTGATTGATAAAGGCAGAGGCCTCATGAAAATCCCCGCTCCCAATCTTTGGATGTAGCATGGTCTGTAAATGTAATGGACAGGGGGAGGCACCAACCCAAGGTTACGTGGTCAGAATTTTTACAGGAAGGATTGCATTCATTGGTCCAATGTCCGCCCCTGTGGCAGTCGGGGGCACAGGGTGGTCGGTAATGCAGGAGGGGTGTCTCTCTGTCTCTCAACGGGAAGTTCTCTGACTCTTGTGGGGATGGGGACATTCCTACAGAAAGTGGCTGGGCTGTTTGCAATTAAAGCAAGTCTTTTGAGATTTATTTAAGTCTGCCCTCCAAAGGGCGGTGCCAATCACCAAGCTGACGGAATGACTTGCTCCAGTCCCTGTGCAAAGGCAGACATATTCTGTCAGTGACTTAGAGTGGTGGTGTTTAAGAATATCTTGGCAAGTACGGTTGGCATTTTCAAAGGCAAGCTGTTTAATAAAGGGATTTTCAGGCTCTTGGATCCCAAGCAAGTGCTCAGCAGTCTCTGTAAGTCAGCTAATAAAAGAATTGTAAGGCTCATCTGCTCCCTGTAACACTTTAGTGAGGGCAGCAGAGGAGCCTGATTTAGGATGCAATTTTTTCCAGGCATCCAAGCATGCCTGACGGACTTGACCAAGGAGGCCAGGGGAAAAGAGCATTTAGGCCTCCAGGGTCTTATAAGGTAACGACCTTGTTACCTTATAACTGCCCAAAGTCTTCCTCGCAGTCCATGACTTAGTGTCTGGTCGTGCGTGGATTTTGGTTTTGATTTCTTTTGCTGTTTCTGCCACTTCTGGTTTCCATAATACAAAGTCACCTCCAGTGAGTGCAGCTTGAGTGAGCTTCGAAAACTCTCTAGGCATGAGACATCCCTCTGTAGAGGATTCAAGGAGTGCCAAGGTGAAGGGGGCAGCGGGGTCATAATTAGACACTGCCACTTTAAGTTTTTCCAGAATCTTAAAATCTAGCATTTGATAATGATAGCGGGGTGAGGTATCATCAGGCCCGACCTGGGGTACTTCAGGGGCATCCTTGGTCTCCTGTGAGTCGGGCTGAAGCTCATTATCTATTTCTTCCCCTTCTTTACCTGCTCTCTGGCTTTCCTCCAAGTCAGTCCTTGGAGACAGGGAATCTCTAGGGATTGTGGTTCTACTCCTTAGAGAGAGGGGGAAGGTTAGGACCCTCTTTTTTTGATCTTTCTTAATTTTAACAGAGACCTCAGGCAGTTGTTGCAGGGAAGGTGTTAGATGAAGCAATTCAGCCTCCAATTGTTGGAGAGCCCTAAGCAGTTGTACTTGTTCCATCCAGGTCTCTATCATATGGCACAGGGATGTCATGTCAGCAGTTAACTGGTGGTGGGTGCTAGATATGGCAGGTGGATCAAAACTGTATCTAAAGTCCCATAGGGTTGTGGGGGGAAGAAAGATGGAAGTATGGCAGCATCTCACAGTGGAGGGGCTGAGGCTAGGGCAATCGTGGCCTTTTTTGGGCCGATTCATAATGAGCTGCCTTTTCCGTGAGAGTTGCCTCATCAGTGGACTGCAGGTCATCATCAACCTCAAGGGAACACAAGGAGGGGGTAGGGGCTTCTTTTGGGCCTATTATTTGGAGGCTTTGGGGAAATTTTTTCTATGAAGGGGATGTCAGGGATGCCTATCATGTAGGTAATAACCGACAGAGGAGAGGATTTGGGGTCTGAGACAACATCAGCAATAGAAGGTGGTGTGGACAAAGGTCCCTCTCTTAAAGGGGACAAAGGCTGTGTATGAGTCTCTAGGTTAACGGAAGGAAGACAGGAAATGGATTCTTTAAGAGACCGCTCTCCCTCGGATACCAAGTACTGGAGATCCGGCCATTCAAGGGTGGTTCTAAGAATGTCATTAATGAGGGATCAGTAGCTAAAGGCCATAACAGGTAATTTTGTAGTTACAAATGCTTCATAATAGTCTTTGCAACAATTGCCAACTCCACATCACCTTTTTTCATCAATAGTTCCCTCTTTGGGGAACCATGGACAAATTTTTCCCATAAAATTTAAACATTTCTTCAAATACTTTTTCTTAATCCTAGTACCTTGCGTCTTGATGGATTTTTTAAGCCCTGACACAAAATGTGACTGTTTAGAAAATGCTTGTCCCATGCCATGCATCTGCACTGAGTTATGATCCTTTGGACTGTCTCACAGGGGGGCTGTACAGTGTCATCATGCTGAGCCAAAGTAACTCTTAGATGCTTCTGGAGATGAGTGGATAGTGGATACTCTCCAATGATGAGTGGTGTTCTCTTCTCTGTGACTCTCTTGGGGGTTCCTGTTTGGACACCAGATACCTCGGCCCGTGGGGCAGTGAACAGGGACTGACGACCACTTGGAAGAGAATGGGGGGACAAGAAATGCGAAGTATGGACAGCAAGTCAAGAAGTCTGATCAAGCTGACAAACTTATTTTTCCCACACTGGTTATATACTCGTAGAAGTAGGATGTGGAGTAGGGGGGTAGGGTAGGGTCACTTTGTCTCTGGGGAGTACAGGTGTTCTCAAGAACAGGATATTGGCTGGTTAAAATGTTTAGCAGAAAGAACAGAACAGAATAGGTTTCTAGGTACCTGTCCACAAGATATACAGCTTTTTATTCTGAACTTGGCTAGTACTTCTCCACAGAAGCCAAGACTTTGTGCCAAAAAGCACATATGGCTGACATGGCAGTTAATGTTTAAGCAAGGTCACTCCCAACAAAGGTATGAGATATGTCTACATTCTAGCCAGATCACACACCTAGACCTTTGGCTATGATCTTTTGCCAGAGCAGCCATGTTGCTTGATTAAAATTCTCTATTGGCTAATAGTAGACCTGAGAAAGCTGATGTCATAGCCCTGCTATGGATAATGTTTGACAAAAAAATCTCAGCTACCTTTGATCATCTTAATAAAAAACAAACAAACAACCTAGCACAAATCATATATAAAAAGAATGTGAAGGAGGTGATTTCTCAAGACAGAAATGAAACAATTATCACCCAATTTAGGTGCTATATCAACCAATTTGGGTAATTTATATCAATATTTGCAGCCTAAAGTCTTGATCATAGTTTATATTCTTGAAACAAGATGCATAAGAGTCACTTCTGCTCTGGTCATATTCTAAAAAGTCATAACTCAAACCTGGTGAGATTCATTAGTCAAACAAAAACTAAGTGACATTTTACAAATGTCTAGTTACATTGATCAAAACTGTCAATCCAACAATGGAAATTTGAAAAAATGTTCAAATATCTCAAGAAGGTAAGGAGAAAGAAACATTAAATCGAAAATGAGATGTGCTGAATAGATTTATGGGATGAAAAAGAGCTTTGGAGAAAAAAACCAAAACATTCTGATTGAAGAACAGAGATTAATGAATAGTCATATATCAGTAATGATAAATGCTTCAAATGTAAAATGTCAGAAAGAGGAAAACTGGACTTTAGATTCAACTCATTATTTACGTGGTTGTCTAGCATTTGCAAAGACACCTGGTTTGCTTCCTAGTACAAAAACCAAACAAACTCATATATAAAAACAAGCAAAGATGATTGAATGAATCCTTGTTCATTAACATTTAAAACAAAAATTAATTAAAATAAAGCATGCACTGAAATATTTAAAATGTAAATAACAAAATCAGAGGCTATGAATTTGAAATAGAACATGGGGAAGTGTATGGGAGAGTTTAGACTAAGGAAAAGGAAGTGGGAAGTGATAAAATTATAGTACAACCAGAAAAATAAAAGAAATCAGTTTTAAAGAAAATAGATTCTCTTAAATCATTTCATTTTGAAGGGAGTCTAGCAATTCTTTGATTATTCAAATAGATTAGCCTTCCTTGAACTTTCTCATGTCATTCACTGCTTAATGAAGTATAATTGATTAAAATTTTGGAAAAAAGATCTAAAATAATATACTCTAATATCTATTCATTATAATTTGAATTTATTTGCACAAAATACAATTTTCACTTACATAGTATACAAAATCCAATCGTTTTAAACATGAATAAATTGATAAAAATGCTCAAGTCAAAAATCATTAACAAAAATAATGTGCTCTTTATGACAACTAATAATATAATTAATAATATAATAATAATAATAATGAATGAAAATTTTACATTTACTGGAAAACTTTATGGTCTGAACTTGTTTCAAATCATCTATAACATCTAAAATATAGAAATTATATATAAGTATTTGATTCTCTTGATAGTACATACTTTAAAAGGACAGAGAATTTTGAAAAAAGAGAAGAATACACAGAGGAATTATAAATATGCTTAACATTTTAATCACTAAAACAAAAGTCAAATATATAACTTTATTAGGTATAAATGAAATGCTCTGAAATCATTCTGCAGTATATTGAGGAGGCTGTTTTTAATTCATTTAACTATTTTAAACTATTAAACTAATATTAAGCAAAATAGGTGTTTTTTTAAAGAAATAAACCCCTACCTCTATTTCAAAGTACCTGTTCATATTAAAATACAAAGGAAAAAATTATATTATCTGTTGCTTTCACAAGGAAGATGCTTGACATGTAGACATCTGGATAGTAATTCTTGCAATCTGCCACTTTGCTTCTGTCTTCAGAATCTGATCTTTGATCTCTGTTATTCTTTAGTGGCATGTCCTTATGAGTCGATCCATCAAATGACAAACTCCTGGCCTTACTAATATATTTTGACAGACACGTATTTTATGACCTGCTACTTATCTAGAATCCTGATTCTAACACTACTCCATGCTATATGTTCATGTCTATGGAAAACTTTTTTTCAAGTAGTAATATTTGTCTCTCACGCATTCAGGATCTCAAACCACTGCCCAATACCAATACACATTCACACATTCATTATTTTTATAATAATATATTTAGATATTAAAAATCTGCTTCTGAGTGAAGACATGTTCTTTCCATATTTGGAGTCATAATTAAACTACTGAATGTAAAAGATACATTTTGCAAGTGTAATTAATAGCACTGTTCCATACTTCAATGACAGAAAAGAAAGCCTAACTTCATATTCTCTCAAATAGAAGTGTTGGGACAATTATAAGTTAGTAAATAAGCTACTGGGAAGAACATTAGGTAAGAATTTGATCAAAAACAGTAGGCCCTCTACATTTGCTCCTGCAAAAAATAGCTTCTAGGTTTATGAAAGAAATTGTGGTTTTTATTGTGAGGTTACACATGCATCTCACCCAAGCACTGTGATGAAGATGACGATAGAAGAATTTCTGGCACTTCTCTACTAGTCTCATTTAAGTTTCAGTCAAGGCCACTGTCTCCAAGGAATGAAGTGTCAGAACAGTACAAAGGAAGTCCTCCTTTGGCTTTCTCATGCACAGAAAAGTACATATGTTAAACAAAGATGCACATGTAACATACATAAAACAAAAATAAACCACTCAAGTACATATATTCATTGAAGCACCCAAAGCCCGAAATATAAACCTGCAGACATTTCTTAACAATTTCAAGAGGATTGTAGTTTTAATGAAATTTCATATCAAGTTCACACAAAATATTGTATTAACACACACACATGAGCAAATAAAAATTTCTAATCCATTTATTACTGTGCTTTCTTAAACTGATCACAATTTTCTGATCTGATTTTAAATTGACACATTTTAGGCATATTAAAAAACAAAAATAAAACAATCTTGTATCTCTGATATGTTATACTGGTCAGAGCATAACTAAAATTCTGTTGATTTCTGAGAAATAAAAACAAATTTCCAAAGAATGTCATGCAAAACTTTGTATTATTATGATAATCCTTTGTGTAGTACATTGTATAAACTACAGAAATTGCCATCTGACTTAAATCAGAATTGACATAGGAAAGGATAATGCTAGTTAATCTGAAAAAATAAACATGGACTATTTAGTATCAGAACAGAAATAAAATGTTTTAATATTAAATGGTTAAGTCTATTTTATATAACACAGATTAATAAATATTTAACCTCATTCTAATCTTAAACAGAAATGGTGTGGTACTGGCCCTCCAGTGGGAACTTAGAGAGCTGGGTGGTGAGATTCTGGAACTCTGGAGCTCTGTCTGTTGTTGAGCGTTACAGCAGGGAACTTAGATAGCAGCTAAGCCAGGAGATCCTCTTTTCTAATACCTTTAGCATCACTGACTCAGAATTGATCTTCTAAAAGAACAAAAATGGAACACAAATGGAGAAAAGACTGAGGGAAAGGCAGTTCAGTGATAAGTCCAACTGGTGATCCAAAACAAGAGGAGACTTCAAGGAGGAACACTATTACTGATGCAATGCTGTATATGGGCTGTGAGGGCCAGCATGGTTTCTGGTCAAGCATTGGCTAGGGATGGCTGGAGACCCAGAAGGTTTCCCTGCAAGGGATGGCATACACTTTGCCACACTCCCAGACTCCAGGCTCCTGACATGAGGTGGAAAATCTCCATCTATTTGCACCTATCAGGCATGTAGGACAACGCCCCTACTAGCCCCTAGATAGGTAGAGGGTGTAACTATAGGCTGCAGAACCTCAAGAGATCTCCATATTCATGAGATACCTAAAGGCCAGAGGGCATAGCCAATTAAGCCTTCCTTCCCAGACACTCCTCCTTCTGGTATTTAACCTTAGGCCACCCTGAGAACAAGGGGTACAGCTTCATCCATTTTTCCATCATGACAATAAAACTTTTAGAACCAAGGACTATCTCTTGTCTTTGGGGCCCGCCATGGGGAACCGTGGAGAAGGCCTTCAACTACAGAGCCACAGCCTAATCTCACACAGCAAGATTTCTCTATGTTCCAGCCATGGCTGCCAACCCAAGTGGAGACAGCCTAGTCAGCCATGACCCAGCCAAGCAAGTTGCCATGACCAGGAGTCTCATTTCCCTGGGGAGGTAAGCAGTGGGATCCACAACTCAGCCCAACAGAACTCACACCCACACATGAGCCATAGCTCCACAGCTGTGCTTACAGACAGGAGCCTAGCACAACTGTCCTCTGAGGGACCCAAAAAAGCAGCTGACTGAGACCAAAAGAGATACATGAACCCAATCATTTGACTGACATTGGAGACCCATGTGGTTGAATTAGGGAAAGGCTGGAAGAAGCTGAGGAGGAAGGTGACCCCATATGAAGATTAGCAGTCTCAACCAACCTGGACCCTAGAGATCTCAGGCAGTGAGCCACCAACAAAATAGCATACATGAGCTGCTCTGAGGCCCCCAAAACATATAGCAAAGGACTACCTGGTCTGGCTTCAGTGAGAGAAGATACACCTAACCCTCAAGAGACTTGAGGCCACAGGGAGTGGGGAGGTCTTGCAGGGGCTGGGGGCATCCTCTTGAAGAGAGTAGGAGGAGGAATGGTATGTGGAACTGTGGGAGAACAGATTGGGAAGAGTGTAATGACTAGACAGTAAAAACATAAATGTAATTAAAAAGGAGAAAGGCATTAAAAATAAAGAAAGTGTAAAAATGAGAAATTATCTTTTAGATTTGACAGTTTCAAAATTATTGTCTATGTAAGATACAGTGATCTTGAATCACATGAATTCACATTTTACTGCTTGAACTACCTCAAATTATGTTCCTAACTCAAAATATTAAGAGCAGGCAATACACACATGTATGATATATATGTATATCATATATGTTACCTATATGTTAACATATATAACATTTATGTTTAATATATATAATAAACATACATAAATATATAATAAATATATATATGTATGTGTGTTTTTTTCTAGTGCCCCCATATTTACCAAATAGAATTGAACCCTGGGCTATATAAATTATATACAACCTCTTACTTGTTTTGGGTCAACAGAGAACTGCTTATGTCCATCGAGATTTATTCTGACTTCATGCTTGTAGAGACTAGACTTTAGGACATTTCATATACCCACACTACAAATGCTCTTTTTCCTTTCATTTGTATCTCAAATGTTTCTTGATTTGTGACTAGAACAAATATTAGCCTATGTTCCAATTATAGTAATCACTTTAAAATTTTGATTGTTTAGATGCTTAAAAACTTCAATACTACGTTTCCTTGAAAATATCTCAAAGCCTCACTCAATTTGTTCAGCAAAGCCAATTTAATTTTGGTATTCAAATATTGTATTACCTAGTGTAAGTACCAGGTAAGGGAGCTAAATTAAATATCATGCCTATGATGGATCATTATTATAAGTTTTAATGACTAGTGTGTGTGAATGCATCCTCATTAGAAATGGCTGAAGAGATACCAGAAGCACGAATCTCATTGTGCACCAAGGAATATGTGTAAAAGGAGTGGTATACCAAAGAAAAATGACAGCTGGCATGTCATCATTCATCCTCTCTTTTATCGCTCCTTTTCCTCGTCTGTACTACTTGCTTATATATTGATCACACAGATTGTTTTTATATTAATATTCCCTTTATGTAGCAGCTCCACTGTGTGGAGGTTTGACCTATGTGACATTATTTTACGAATGACATGGTTATGAAAAATTACTCTGTGATGTGGAATGTATTTTCACAGAAATAATATTATTAGTTAATATTATACTAAAATATCTATTTATCAGGAGGTTGGGGGAAAGTAAGGGGAAAGTGGTACCAGTTGGCTGATAGCTGTCAATGAAATCAACATAGTTTGTAAATTCATTGTTGTTGTTCTGACACTGTAGAAAGACCCATGTATGTCAATTCATGTCTTTGACATACACTGTTCACAACATTGCAGCAAATTAGACAATCAATTAAATCAATGGATGTTCTTCCAATATAAGTATGTTTTTAATACAATGAAGATAATGTTAATAAAAGAGAAATAAACCCTGTTAACAAACTAAAATGTGTAGAACATATAACCCTAAAGTAGAAAAAAATAACTGATTAAGGTAAACCTTCAAATGGAAGACTAATTAAAATTCTTTTTGCATCAATTAGAACATTGTATCCCTTTTTTTTAAGCTAATAAATTTTACTATAAAGAACAAAAGAGACAAAACTTTCTTCCACTGATTACATAAATGAAACTAAAAGAATGTCAATGGGTGAAAAATGCCTATGCTGTTTATGTGCCCGACAGAAAGGAAAAATGATTTCTTTCATACACATGTATTGTTTCAGAGCATTAGGATTTTATGATTCCCTTAGAAAGAAAACAATTAATATATATGTTAAACATTTTTAAAACTTACATATCATTATTAACAAAATAATGGTTGAAGAAATCTGTTTTGGGCTGGTAAGATACAGTTTGAGAGACAGTAATAACCCTTAAATTACCCCTGAAACTAAACGGAGACCCAAGTCTAGACTAATCAGCACATATATAAATTGATTATATCATGCTTTCTAATATTGTTTTAAAATAGTGAGAGTTTCAAACAGAATAATAGAAAACTATTTAAAATATTTCCTTCCTAATGGCAAATACATCTATAAACTGCTGATAATATAAATATGTGCCCCTATATAAATGAATAATAAATATGCATAGCTATATAAAAAAATTCAATATATTAATTGGAACTTATTTTATGACAGAAGTGTTTTAAAATTAGTAGAAAATGAATTGACAACCACATAGTAATATTTGAATACTATGGATGGAAACCATAAAAATGTTTATTTCCTTTCAACAATAAATGAATGTAATGTTCAGATAATAAGTGATCTAATGTAGAATCAAGATCTTATAAAAGAGCACTTTATTCTCACAGAAGGTGATTGGCTAACAACACAGTCCCAACTAGAGTTCAGCTTACTCATTTCTTCAAACAATCTAGTTCTGGACCTCAGTTCTGGTGCTACAAACAGCTGGTCTCTGCATTTTAACATAAAAACATGCCTGATCCTGTACACAAAGGGATGGTTACTGCAAGCTACTCTTATTGATTTAACCATGTCCACCAATAGTGGGTTAGAATGCTCCCTTATGTCGTATGTGAACTCATAAAAATGGAGGTGGGGGTTGTTTGACACATAGAAACAGCCTGAATGACTGTACTTACAATTTGACTTATATGGCCATGTTTCATGAGCTTTTAGTTCTGGATTGCCTGAGACTCAAATGCCTGGGCCTGAGGCTGTAACTACAAGTGGTAAAGTCTGTTTACATTAAAGGTAAGTTTCACTTCTCTGAGCACAAAGGCCACTCTGGCAAGTTGCCATCTTAATACAGCCATTGATTTAAGACAAACTTAATTCAATTTAACTGACCACATACATATCATTTGCATGTAACTAGCACATAAGAGTATGAATTTAAGTTAGAAGTATAATATTTCAGAGAAAATTTTCTATCAGGATTCTAATGAGATGATTTTTTCAAAAGGGTTTGCTTTGCTTCTATTCTGGCCATATGTTTTTTCCATTTGGCTTCATAAATGCTTTAATATTAGCCTGATTTTGCATTTTTTCTGTATACTTGTTCTTCTAGATTAAGTAGGACATTTCACATTATTAAAATGTCCCTGCTCATTATTTTTATATCTACCTTCGAATGCACCCGATTACTTTCAGTAATGCTCGTTGCCTAGACTAATTCTTTAAGCAGAAGAAAATGACAACTCACCAAGCAATGTTGCTCCAGTAAATTTATCAGACAGTAAACACTGCAAGTTTTCATATGTAAATGTTAAGGGTTGGGTAATGAAAACATTTTTCTTTCAATAATAATTAAGATGACTTTAAAAGCTAATAATTTTCTGTGAATTTCATTCTTAATGTAGCTAATATATGTTATCTTCAAAAAGATGTAAATGAATAAAATAAATTGTGTAAAAATGAAATAACCAAAGTACTTACAAGGACTGAATTTTATATTCAAAAATTCAAAGTATTTCACACACATTATGTGTCTGCAACCATATACAATTGTGATATATATATATATATATATATATATATATATATATATATATTCCATTGTTTTACTTTCTAAATAATATATTTTTTGTGCATTGTATATTGGTAAAGAGATTTTTCACTCACTACATAACTCAGGCTGAACTGTAATTCATTATGTATGTTAGGTTGTTTTCTAGTGCTCTTATATTTTATCTATATAACTTTAGTATGTAGTGTTGTGATATTTGTGTTCTACCATGTTGTATTAAAATACAATGTGTTTTTGGATGCATATGTATTATCTACATATGCATATGGGTGGAGGCAAAGTTTCAACATTGATTATCTCCTTTAACTACTATCTACCAATTTTTAGCACAAGATGACTCACTGAACCTAGAGCACTATCTCCTTTCTTCTCCTCAGAGTTAAGATTAAAGGTGACGCTTTTCTGTGCACAAGGTTTATACTGTGGTTGTTTTGTTCTCAGGTAGTCTTCCACTTTACAGACTAAGCTATGTTCTTGGTCTTTTTCCCATATTATCAAAAACAGGTTTCATGATTGTTTTTTATTAATGAAATAATTACAAAATTGAGAATTTCAAGTTTCAGTTACTTGGCAAAGTGTTTACACAGCATACAGTATTTCAGACCCATTTGGGTTTCAATTCCAGCTGGAACATTCAAAGGAGAAACTACATATGCCATGAAGATGTTAGTTCAACTGCTTTTAATATAGTATTTAGTGTAAAACAATGAGATGGTAGGATTGAACTCCTTCTCTGCAAAATATAATGGAAAAAGTAGGTTTAGTTCAGTTATGGGACCTATCCCAATGCTACAGGAATTACAGAAAGTATGACAAATGATACACAAGCCCTTGCATCAAAGAGAGTGAAAGGAATGGGTTAGAATAAAAACGTGATTATTAAGGTTCCATCGGAATACAGAAGGCTTTCTGCCTTATCCTTGCTTCAGGGACGATATAGACAAGGCATCTCAAGGAAACTGCTCCGAAGTCAACAGTGTGAATATCTTTAAGTGTAAGGTCAGGATTGACTGGGGTACTTCATTCCTTAACTTTGCCACATTTAAAACTTAGGTCCTAGGCTCCCAACACATATACAACAGAGGACCGCCTGGTCTGGCCTCAGTCAGAGAAGCTGTGCCTATCCCTGGAGAGACTAGAGGGCTCAAGGAGTAGGTACCTGGCAGGGATGGGAATAGGAATGGAGATTTCCTCTTGGAGATGTGGTGGGGAGGGGGGAGGAATGAGATGAGAAACTGTGGAAGGGCAGGCAGACCTGGATGATCTGGATGATGACTTGACTGTAAAACAGTAAAAGTAAAACAACAACAACAACAACAAAAACTTGCCTCTGAAGCCTAAATATGGGGGTTTCTCTTATAACTTGTTAGACTCTGTTTGGTGCTTATGCCTGGGCGTTCAGCTTGTTTTTTAACGTTGTGAAGGAGGAGTGGGTCTAGGGAAGAGGGGAAATAGGGAGGGGAGCTGCTGTATGAGAGAAAAGAGATCTACCTACACAATTATCTGTCTGCAACAGAGCTTGTATGGAGGGGGCAGTGTTTGCCATGAGGTCTGTCAAGTAATGATTCTACAATTGCCTCATGAAAAGTAAGTATGCCTTCTGCAGACACTCACTGCTGCAGACACAAGCTCTGAGTTTTGTAGTCAAAGGAAATCATACGTGCCAAAGGTTGGTTGGAATGTGTATTCGTTGTATGTGTCAGATTTGAGGACACACTAGTAGATCTTACAAACCACTATTTTAAATCATTTTCTTTTTGAGGCTGAAATAAAACTGTTAACCTCAAAAATACATGCACTCAGTATTAATACACACATATTAATGAATAATTGTCTCAGAATTTTTTTACATGTATAAAAGGATGCAGGATATTTTCTTTAAAATATTTCCTATTGATCAACACAGTTCAAATGCGGTTAGATATTTTTGAATACGATATTTTCATGATTAAAATAAGGAATCTGAATTCCTTTTGACAAAAAGCTTTCCTCTTTCACATTTCATTTTAACTCTATTATCTGTAAACTTCTCACTGTGTATTCAATTATTTTTAAACCAACAGCTTTGTTCTGCCTGATCATAGATGAAAGAGAATACAAAGAATTTCTATTAAAAATGTCTTTGATCAACTATATAAATTAATTGTCCTTCCTGACATTAAATAAGCTTTGAGACAAGGATCTTGTCATATAATCATGATTGTTGTATCTTAAACACATCCCTCCCCCACCAGCATTCATGGATGTACCAGTAAGAACGTCTCTATTATAAGATTTGAAAATAACACTTTTATCTGTTTTTTTTTACCTTCTGTGTATAACCTTATCTGTGTCCTTGCTACTTTTAAATAGGCATAAAGTAACATGTACCATATGTACCTGCCATACAGATTAGTAATTTTGCATTATCCTTATGGGTCATAATCTGGAGCAGAATTTCATCTCCATCTTTCTTCACTTTTTCTCCATTAAATTAATTGTTGTATTGGCCCTAACATTTAAAATGTGATGGACTATCTTTCACTGTCCTCTCTCCCTATATTCACTAAAAGACTGTAAACAATTGCTGTGATGTCAGCTTTGTAGTCAATTCTTAGATGACATTTTAGGTCACCCACACTAGAGCCACTAAATGCTAAATTCTTACAGCTTGAAAGTTCCATGAGAGTAATAATTGCATAGTTTTCTTTCCTCATAACTTTACAATACTTAACATTATATAAGCAATAACTACTTACAAATTCAGTAAAAACAGGTAAATACATTATAACTAGATTTTTGGTCATTTTATGCTGCTTTAAGAAACTATCAAACAGAAGTATACATTTTGAACAAAATGTTCAGGACAATGTGAATTCAAAATTGAGAGACTACATGTGCTAACTTGGAGATTTCTTGCTGTGCTCAAACATGAGATACGAGTGCAGGAAGAACATGCAAAAGACAGAGGAAAAGATCAAAATAAATATTTTTATAAAAGAAAATCAACAAATCTCTCCAATGACAATCAATATACTTACAATAATACAGTATTCATTTATAAGGACAGACTCCTCACAAATTAACCAATTTTTAAAGGTCATATTTCTTAATGCTGTAAGTTTGGAAGGGTCAGTGAAGACATAGTAATTTCATATATATGACTGCTAACTACATAAAAAATACACACATTTAAACTTGCATAAAATAGGCTATAATATCATCTTTTCTTAAGCTGAGAAACTAGCATAGAAGTTTATCAATTTAAAAACAGTGATTATACTTTATTGAAAAATACAGAGCTTTGATCATAAATCATAACTGATACATAATGCTCTTAAAATGTCTCGTTAATTAAGCAAGGCATAAGCTATTAGTGATTTCTAAATCCTTTTGCTTTTCACAATTTCTAACATAAAGTGAGCATTCTTTTTTACCCCAGTGCACATTTATATAAATAGTCTGATTTAGAGAAATATTGCTTCCTTAGAGATTTATGTCAACATTCAGGCTAACTAATCATTGAAGGGATGAAATTAAATCCTCCTAAATAGAAGGGATCATGCACTGAAACATTCAATTAGGAAGTCAGCAGTAGATAATATATCACCATGCTAGAGATTTTTCTTGCTACTTTTAAAGTTGAATACCATTTACTCTATTAAATAGTAAGAAGCAGCCATTAATAGTGGCAGTTTATAGGTTGCTGGTATAGCTCAGTAGCTGCAAACTTTGCTAGCATGCATGATTTCTAACACCAAAAAATACAGGCAAGGGCAAATCCCACATATAGAATATTTGAAACAACTAAAAAATATTTATTTTCAGAAGTGTAATATATGAAATTTAATTTAGAAATATTTTTCTTAGCTCTGAGAAGTTCATGTGTTTTCAACATAATCAGTCATCCAATCAAACTTTTCAATATTTCCAACTTTCCCAATGTTCTTAACATTCCCTTCCCTACCAATCCAGCTTTATGTCTTTTTATTAAAAAAACAAAAGAACAACTACAATAACAACAAAACCTAATGGCCAAACAGTCTTAGATTTTAAGGCTTCTTCTAGAATGTAGTTAAGTTACCATTTAGTACTATAATCTTAGTAGAAATTATTCTCCTTTGGACAGAAACTAACATGTCAATAGTTTCTAGACTAAGGTAAGACTTCCTACCAAAGACCGTTGTCCAAATTGGGATTTGGCCCATCTTTGTCTTCCATTGGTCAGTATATATACATCATATACATACACATACACATACATAAAACCATTGTGAATTCACAGTACAGCTTCCCTGCTGTGTGCAGAAGAATTTTCTTGTAGTCACCCTGACACCCTGCCCTCCTCTGACTCTTACATTCTTTCTGCTCCATCTTCTTCAATCAGGCCTAAGTCTTTGAGAAAAGAGCTGAGCTATACATCTTTCCCTTTTGGTTGAGTACTCTATAGCCCCTTATTTTCTGCACCACTGCAAGTTGTGGGCACTCATATTAATCACTATCTGCTTCAAATCGAAGCTTGTGAAAAACGTTAAGAGAAGCATAATCTATGAATGTAACTATAAGTCATTAGGAATCAATAATTTCTCTGTCTATTTAACAGTATCATAGCAGGAAGTTTTCCATTATGCCTTCTGACCAATCCAGAGACAGGTTTTTGGTATGATAATGGTACCACATTTGGATGTTATCTTCTGGAGCAAGTTTTAAATCCTATCAGAAAGTCTTCGCTTACTCCCATGACATTTGTGCTATTCCATCAGTGGATTCACCTTTCCAGGATATTCATTATTGTAGCTCATAGGGTTGATATCCTGGTATGATTGAATAATAACTTTTTTTTCTGGTAGCTTTCATATCACCTTTCAGAACTACGCAAGCTAGCCAATGGGAATGAAGTTTCTCTGTTTTGTGACTCAGGTTTGTAGTGTTTTCAGTAAGAGTGTGCTGCCTTCAAGTTATTGGTACTAACCAAGAATATTAGCAATGGATTGAAATGTTTGGGAAGTGAATACTAAGGAACCTCATTTGTCAATAACAAAAAATATTAACTAGTTTCTGACATAGAATTTTTATTTACTAGATTGCACTATCTCGTAGATGTATTGCTGTTTCATAAGAAAACTTCTTTATAACGTTTCTCCCCTTTATTGAAAATAGATTCTTTTCTCACACAATATTTCTGGTTAAAATTTCTCCTCCTTCTACTCCTCCCAGTTCCTCCCCATCTCCTCTCCTTTCTGGATCTTCCTGTCCCTAAAGAAAGAACAGACATCGAAGAAATAATATCAAAATATAACAAAATAAAAATATAGTAAGATAAAAAAATCACATCAAATTTAGACAAGACAAACCAACAGAATGAAAAATCCCTAGGGAGAACACAAGACTTTTAACACCCTCTCTCTCTCTCTCTCTCTCTCTCTCTCTCTCTCTCTCTCTCTCTCTCTCTCTCTCTCTCTCTCTCTGTGTGTGTGTGTGTGAGAAACATAGAAGCTTCTACAATAGTAGAATTCCATATGACTTTTCAAAAGGTGTTTAATGTCAGTTATCAATTACTTTATTAATTCTTGTAACCTCACTTACCCTTCCCATTCCCTACTTCAATGTATCCTTTTCTGTTCCATTATTATTCTTTAAGTTTTTTTATTTATTTTTTATTTTTTGTTATCTTTTATTTTATTTTAGTGGTGTGTGTGTGTGTGTGTGTGTGTGTGTGTGTGTGTGTGTGGTGCATATAGCTATAGGGTCCAGAGGGAAGGCATTAGATCCCTCATTCTGAATTTACAGATGGTTAGGTGATGCCTGATGATTGCAAGTGCTGGGAACTGAATCCACATCATATACAAGAGCAGCCAGTGTTCTACCCAGGTCCAATATTATGCTATTAAATTTATTATATTTTTAATGTATTATATACTTACATAATTTCATATTTATAATTTAAAATGGAAATGATAGATGAAAGCTTATTAAAAACTATGAAAATCCATATTCCTCTGAGTATACTCCTTTAGTTTTATACTAGTGAAAAAAGAGACAAAAATTGAGTTGAAATTTTTGATGGCAATGATCTGACCAAAGAAAGTTGAAATGAAACATTATAACAAACTATCTGCTATAAAATCAGTATGTGTAAAATTTACATAAAAACAAAGCAGTCCTGTGTTTGTCCAGAGGAAAGGTTGATAGCAAAAAGTTGTATTTGTAGGAAAATTGAGGTGTAAAGAATCGTAAAATGTATTACAACTCACAATCCTGCTTTGCAAGAGGCTGGATGACCTTGAACTTCTGAACTTCCTCTTCCAGCTTGTGCAGACAGAATGGACATACATAGGGATAACTGGATTTTTCTTACATATCCTTTCCATAGAAAATTTCTTATATCAGTGTCCCACGTCTTGGCACAGTATCAAACCTTTTGGAATTTGATATAAATCTCTGTTCACAGTATCAATATTGATTTCCTCAGCTTAATCTCCCACTGAGAAGAACAGAAAAGGATGAAATGCTGAAATTATGATATTTAAAATGAACTACAATCTGTGTTAATTTAGGCAATTTAACCTGTCTGTTTCATAAATCTTGTTTAAAATTAAATTGTTTACAAAAATTTTAAAGACATTAAACAAGGGTGATGCTAAGGTGAGGAACTTAAATTGTAGCTGACATAAGAGAGGTACTAATTGTAGTTACTTTCTCTCTCTCCACTTCGCTTTCAAAGTACCTCATGCTATTCTGTTCTTCCATGCACTGTGCGCTACAAGCTAGCTTAAATTCTTATATATCTGTTACATTTTTTAACTTCATAAACTGTTTATTTTTTCATTTTCAGTTTCCATGCCGTGAATATACTTTATCCTTATTTTTTGTGCCATTATATTGACTATCAGTGAAGAATATACTGTCAACATTTCAATGAAGTTTAAAAATTTTAGATAGTACATTTAGATAAAGACTGAGTTGAAAATGATAAAATACTAATGGAAAAAAAGTTACTGCGTAACCTTCGGGTTATGTAGGCATTCAATAAACCAAATGAACTTTCTACTTGTCCTAGCTTCTAAACTTTATTGGTAGTTGTAGAAAGAACTGTGGCAACTACCTCTATGTAAATGGGGATCTCACAGCTGCAAAGGACCTGCATGAGGACCTCATTGAGGACTGCCTGAGAGACCAAGGATGGCTGACCAAGACAATGCCAGCCATTTGGAAACTGCTGTTTAGAAGAGATACCTTCTTAGGACCAATGAAGCACAGGTGGAGTATACTAAGGGAACTTGCAACAACGTTCAGATTAGCTTGCTGAAGTTTTTCTTACCTGCACCTGGAGTCTGTGTAATTGATTCCGTGCCACCTCAACTCCAACCCCCAAAGACAAGGATATGAGGGATAGATGGTGTCAGAGAGTCCAGGGCACAAGCAGCAAGTATTAACATAGATAAAAGAGCAGTTTTGGGAAGTTCTCTTTCTTTGTTGGGTCTTTGTGGGGTTTGGGTATGAGTGTAATTGTAGCTTCATAGAACGAATTGGGTAGTGTTCCTTCTGTTTCTATGTTGTGGAATAGTTTGAAGAGAATTGGTATTAGGTCTTCCTTGAAGGTCTGATAAAATTCAGCACTAAAACCATCTGGTCCTGGGCTTTTTTTAGTGGGGAGACTTTTAATGAATGCTGCTATTTCCCTAGGGGTTATGGGACTATTTAGATGGTTTATCTGCTCCTGGTTTAACTTTGGGACCTGGTATCTGTCTAGGAAATTGTCCATTTCTTCCAGGTTTTCCAGTTTTGTTGAGTATAGGCCTTTGTAGTAGGATCTGATGATTTTTTTAATTTCTTCAGTTTCTGTTGTTATGTCTCCCTTTTCTGTTCTGATTTTATTAATTTGGATACTGTCTCTGTGCCCTCTGGTTAATCTGGCTAACAGTTTATCTATCTTATTGATTTTCTCAAAGAACCAACTCCTGATTTTATTGATATTTTGTATTGTTCTTTCTGTTTCTATTTGGTTGATTTCAGCCCTGAGTTTGATTATTTCCTGCCTTCTACTCCTCCTGGGTGTATTTGCTTATTTTTGTTCTAGAGTTTTTAGTTGTGCAGTCAACTTGTTAGTGTATGCTCTTTCCAGTTTCTTTTTGTAGGCACTTAGAGCTATTTGTTTTCCTCTTAGCACTGCCTTCATGGAGTCCCACAAGTTTTGGTATGATGTGTCCTCATTTTCATTGAATTCTAAAAAGTCTTTAATTTCTTTCTTTATTTCTTCCTTGAGCATGTCATCATTGAGTAGAGAGTTGTTCAGTTTCCATGTGCACGTGGGTTTTCCATTGGTTTTGTCATTATTAAAGACCAGTCTTATTCCGTGGTGATCTGATAAGATGCAAGGGATTATTTCAATCTTTTTGTATCTGTAGAGGCCTGCTTTGTGACCAATTATATGGTCTATTTTGGAGAAGGTACCATGAGGTACTGAGAAAAAAGTATATTCTTTTGTTTTAGGATGAAATGTTCTATAGATGTCTGTTAAGTCCATTTGGTTCATAACTTCTGTTAATGTCAAAGTGTCTCGGTTTAGTTTCTGTTTCCATGATTTGTACATTGCTGAGAGTGGGGTGTTGAAATCCCCCACTATTATTGTATGAGGTGTAATGTGTGTTTTGAGCTTTAGTAAAGTTTCTTTTATGTATGTAGGTGCCCTTGCATTTGGAGCATAGATGTCCAGAATTGAGAGTTCACCTTGGTATATTTTTCCTTTGATGAGTATGAATTTTCCTTATCTTTTTTGATTAATTTTGGATAAAAGTCGATTTTATTTGATATTAGAATGGCTACTCCAGCTTGTTTCTTGGGACCATTGGCTTGGAAAATTGTTTTCCATCCTTTTATTCTGAGGTAGTGTCTGTCTTTGTCACTGAGGTGCGTTTCTTGTATGTAGCAAAATTCTGAGTCTTGTTTGTGTATCCATTCTGATAGTCTGCGTCTTTTTATTGGGGAATTGAGACCATTGATGTTAAGAGATATTAAGGAAAAATGATTGTGGCTTCCTGTTATTTTTGCTATTAGAGGTAAAGTTATGTTTGTATAGTTATCTTCTTTTGGGGTTGTTGGAAGATTACTTTCTTGCTTTTTCCAGGTTGTAGTTTCCCTCCTTGTGTTGGCGTTTTCCATCAATTATCCTTTGATGTGCTGGGTTTGTGGGAAGATATTGTGCAAATTTGGTTTTGTCATGGAATATCTTGGTTTCACCATCTATAGTGATTGAGAGTTTTGCTGGGTATAGTAATCTGGGCTGGCAATTGTGTTCTCTTAGGGTCTGTATGATGTCTGTCCAGGCTCTTCTGGCTTTTATAGTCTCTGGTGAGAAGTCTGGTGTAATTCTTATAGGTCTGCCTTTGTATGTTACTTGACCTTTTTCTGTTACTGCTTTTAGTATTTTTTCCTTGTTTTGTGCATCTGATGTTTTGATTAATTTGTGATGGGAGGTATTTCTTTTCTGGTCTATTCTATTTGGTGTTCTGTAGGCTTCTTGTATGTTTATGGGCATCTTGTTCTTTAGGTTAGGGAAGTTCTCCTCAATAATTTTGTTGAAGATATTTACTGTCCCTTTAAGTTGGGAATCTTCATTCTCATCTATACCTATTATCCTTAGGTTTGGTCTTCTCATTGTGTCCTGGATTTCCTGGATGTTTTGAGTTAGGAGTTTTTTGCATTTTGCATTTTCTTTGACAACTGTGTCAATATTTTCTACCGTATCTTCTGCATTTGAGATTCTCTCTTCTATCTCTTGTATTCGGTTGGTGATGCTTGCGTCTATGACTCCTGATCTCTTTCTTAAGTTTTCTATTTCCATGGTTGTCTCCCTTTGAGCTTTCTTTATTGTTTCTATTTCCATTTTCAGATCCTGAATGTTTTTGTTTAATTCCTTCTTTGTGTTTTCTTTCACTTCCTTAAGGGATTTCTGTGATTCCTCTTTAAGGGCTTCTATCTGTTTACTTGTACTCTCCTGTATTTCTTTAAGGGAGTTACTTAATTCCTTCTTACAATCCTCTATCATCACCATGAGAAGTGATTTTAATTCTGAATCCTGCTTTTCAGGTGTGATGGGGTGTTCAGGGCTTGCTATATTGGGAGAACTGGGTACTGATGATGCCAAGAAACTTTGGTTTCTGTTGCTTATGTTCTTGCGCTTGCCTTTTGCCATCTGGTTAACTCTAGTGTTGCCTGCCCTCATGGTGTAAGACTGGAGTCTGTATTTCCAGTTATCTTGTTTGTTGCAGAGCTCCTCAGAGTCCAGATGTCTCTGTAGTCTTATGATCCTAATCATGGTGTCTGCTGCTCTGAGTGCAGTGGCTCCTCGGCTGCTCTGGGTGCAGTGGCTCCTCTAGGATGACTCAGGAGTCAGTATCTCCACAGGACAGGAGTAGATCAACTCAGTGTCAGCTGCTCTGAGTACAGTGGCTCCTCTAGGATGACTCAGGAGTCAGTATCTCCACAGGACTGGAGTAGACCAACTCTGTGTCTGCCCCAGCCCACAGGACCAGGCAGGGGAGG
>NW_021620932.1:8434485-8463608 GCF_004785775.1 Grammomys surdaster | reverse complement strand
AACTCTGTGTCTGCCCCAGCCCACAGGACCAGGCAGGGGAGGAAGGGCGATACACTTCTTAAGAGTATTGCCATATTCTTTATTTGCAGTACAAACAATTTTATGAGATTAATTTTTATTGTTAACTCAGTCATGCTTCTCTTCCTGTCATATAAAATGCTACTGTTCTATGTTCAAAAACACGAGACTATTATTGTCCCAGGATTTTTATAAAACTGATTAAAAATCTAATAGAATGGAATTCATATTTTGTGGTTTGCCACGTATTGCTCTTGCATGAAATATAGACACCTCTCATCCAGCTGTGTTCCACTCAGCAGAGTAATCCAGACCTGATCAACATCAAGAACATTGAACTTGATGTGCCCTTCAGAATGCAAGTTACTTAGGACTGTACTTGTTTTGCTATGTTCCTTTAGATTTTATATAATAAATGTAGAATGTGAAACAACTGTTCTGAAAATTAAGGTAAAAATATTGTAAACCATAACAACAGCACTAATCTTTTTTTCCAGTTGCCATTTCCATGTCTCTAATGTGAATGAAGCTAAAAAAATGATTACTCCATACTTTGAACACTACATAAACTTTAAAATTGACTGGTTACAAGCAAATATAAAAATACCATTGATAAAATTTATCCGAAATTTTATGTGATGTGTGATATTAGTTAATTCCACATGAATATGCCAAATAATATAATTAAATGTAAGTATACATTTAATAACATACACATTATTCATCATAAACTGTAGTTATCAATGGATTTTATAAGTAATATCCACTATATATTTATTTTACTCTGATATAACCTATAATAAAACTTATTAGCATTATATTTCTTACTGGACAAAAAAAATCAATGTGGAAATGACAAAGAAACTCTGCTTTAATTTAGCTTCAATAGTATAAGAAAGTGCTGTGCAGGCTACTAAAGAAATAAAATGAAAAAAAGTTTTGCTCAACACTTGACCATAAATGCTCTAAAACCATGTACTGCTCCAAACGTAGCAGCTTGTACAATAGTGGTAAGATGGTTTATAAGGGGAACCAATAGTTGTTCTGGTTAGTTGTGAGACCTGCCCCACATGAGGAGGTTTATATTTGGTACTATAACATGTTCTCAATTCTATGGTTAAAGAAGTGAAAGACAAAGAGGGATAAAATTAATAGTCCTATTTATCAAGTGCCTTCTGCATATCTTATGTTTATATTTCTAAATGTGTGGTGTTCCCGCCAACTTAGTTACAGAAACTTCTTATTCAATAGGGAACTGATTAATACAGACTTTATTAGTAGTTATAAAAACATTAACAATAAACAAATGTCTGTGCTCATCCTTAAATAATACAGATCTATTCAACACTGCTTTACCCAATTCAGAGGGTTGGAAAGAATGTAAAAGCCACTAGAAGCTGGCAGAAAGTATTATGAGAGACATGAAAAAAAAATCCTTTGGCAAAGGCATGGCTGTTGAACATAAGACTTCCTAGACACTCTAGTTACCTTCAGAAGTATTTGTGTACACACACACACACACACACACACACACACACCACACATACACTCACCCTGCAACACACAGATTTCCCATCTGGGTCTAGGACTATATGAAAATCCCCATCATTGATTATAGACTGTTTGACATGCACACATACATTCTATTTACATAGGATAAGGAGACTTAAACTCTATATTCAAGATTACATAGATAATCCTTTCGCCACTGAGATAACTCCCCAGCCCAGAATACTAAATTGAAGTTAATTAAGTAATCTGTTGATATGTAAATAGATCTAGATATCATAGGAACTATTTTTTTTAAATTGGTGCATGGCATTAGGATTTTAAATACCAAGATTATGTTTGTTTAGCTTGCAGTATATAGTCTTGAGGGAAGAGATAACCCAGTTAGTCTCACTAAGGTTTATGGGACTGAATTGTGCTGATATTTTAACAGAACTTTATTGCTTCATGATACCACTTCCATGGCCTTGGCAATTATCTAATTCTCTTATCCTCAAGAGAGGAAAGTTTAATAATGAGAGTCAGAGGTAGAGAAATGAGAGTCAGAAATCAGAATAGACTGAGACTCTCTAATTACTCAGGCATATTTATTTATTTACTTACCTTTTTAGAGTTATTAGATCAATGGGTCTGAGGTCTCTGTAAAGGGATTAAGCGGTTAGATTAAGTCACATAGCAGTATGTTTTAATTAAATATGCATGTAATTAGTATGCTTTAAAATATTTATTTATGCATGTGTTCATATAAACAGTAATTTTGTTTATATGCAGACACTATTTTAAGGACTTTGGAAATACATGAGAATGGATTTTATTTTCAAGAATATACAAAGCCTTTTTTGGAGATAGAATATACTGAGGAAAGACAGCACAAAAGTATTTGTATCTCTACTAACCAATAAGGAATTTAAAAAGGATTAATGCTGAAAAAAAATGCAAAGGAAAAACATGTGCTTAGATATTTGTGGTTCAACTTAAAGACTAAATGCCTAACTGAAACCTAAAGGCTATAGATACATCATCAAGAGTTTTGATGTTTTTACTCTTGTCCTTGATGCTAGGTTTCTATGAGGTATAGAGACAGTATGACAATGGACTTAAACAGTTATAAAAGTTAACATGGGCTTCTCAATTCCATCTTCACAGATAAAAGAAATTATCATCTATGTTATCTGAATGGGGTAATTTGACCCTTTGCTTTTAGGTTGCAAGTAGGCCTGAGAAACAGCTCTAATGAAGAAGGAGCCGATGAGGGCTATCCAACCCAACTGACTGAAGACAGCTCCATCCACCCTCCCACATGGAAACCACTGGTGGATGTATCATTCCTAGTGTTCCTCAGATTTTTCATTTGGTCATTCATTGTAGCAATATAATGCAACAATTTTCTTTCTGGACAATCCTGTGTTTATTATGTGTGGAGTTTTCTTTATTATTACTTTTGTTCTGTATATTTCTATACACTAATCTCAAGGACAATCACTGAGTCTCATAATTTTTCTCAAAGTTTGCTTCTTGTGGATGAAAATAACATTAGTTGATTTCAAAGTAAAGCATTTTCATTTTATTTCCAAGGAAATTTGTAGTAAACACTAAAAGATATGAAAAAATAAGATATAAAAATCATTTTGGTATGTCTGCTAATGAAAAAGAACACACTCCAATGATATAATAAATTTACAATTATCAAAGTTATTAAATGTATACTTAAAAACAAAGAAAACTTAGGCAAATGGTCCAAAGATAGCAAGTAGAAAAGTATTAGTCTCTTTGTATAAAAGTTATAGGGGTATTACATGCAATTCAAATCGTGGTTAGGGGACCTGCTGATAAACATATGAATCTTTGCATGTTGTAGTTCACCACTATTGATTGGCAAAAGAGTATAGTTTCGATGTTTTGGGAAAACAATATTTGGCAATAGTAAAATTTGCTTAAAGAATTACAAAAGTTACTGTTTTATTTGATTTTTGAAGGACAAAAGGTTTTCTTTTGTCTTCTATGCATGCTTTTATCCCTCATTGTTTTTGATGTAAAATTGGTGGTGGCAATGTGTCTTTTTTTTTTTTTTTTAGTGCTATCTCAGTACATATTTTCTTTTATTTTTGTTGTGTATTATGTTCTGTTTCTATGCACTTGTTGTTTTACTGACAGAAATATTCATTTATCCCTTTTAAATACCAAATAATGAATCTACAAGAGATAATTTAAAAAGTCTCATTATAACATACCATGGAATTTTTCACTCAAGCTTCGAGTGTGATATTTTAATCATTACAACCTTTTATTTTTTCCCATTTTGTGTCATAATATTTAAAAGGCATTGATAACAATTTTATAGTTTAAGTATTATTTAATGTTAATAAACTCTTGGATTTCTATTCACCAGTAGTTAGTTATTTGAGCTACTTTACTAGACAACATTCATCCTATTCTCTATTCAGATGAGTTGTATGTTCTATATCAAACAGCCAATGCATCAGAACCCTTTTATTTGTCTTGTTTTAACTCTTATTTATTCTATTGCTGTGATAAGAGAGCAGGGCAACAAACAACTTTGGAAAAAGGGTTTACTTCAGTTTACAGTTTCATATCATGGAACATCATTGATGGCTCAGGGCAGGAACTCAAACATGGCAAGATCCTGGAGGCAGGAGTTTCTTACAGGCTTGCTCCCCATTGCTTACTGATTCTGCCTACTTCCATCACCTAGGACCACCAACCCAGAGGTGGCATCATCCACAGTAGGATGGGACCTCCCAGATAAATTAGCAATCAAGAAAAAGCACCAAAGGTTTGCAAACAAGTCATTGTGGTAGGGGCATTTTCTCAATTCAGACCACTCTATCTTGTTTCAGGGTACCATAAAACCATTTAGCATATGTAAGTTGCCATTTACTTCACTGGCTACTCACTTTATGTTTTTTAATACTTAATCCTTTGTTATCAATTTCAGCAAATAATATGATCCAATTTCTGCTAATATATTATTACTTTATGTTCCTCTGCACATCTTGGTTATTCATAAAACGTTTCAAACACTTTTCTAGTGAATGCATGTTATGATGATCTGAGACTTGTTTTCTTTTACATCATCATTTTTTATGTATATGGACATTTAGGTACATCTATATTTAGGAACCTTAACAGATAAATTACATTAATATTCTTAGTGTTCAATGTAGCAATTAGTCATAACTTTTCTCTATCTTTTTAAGTCTCAATTTCCCCTGAGACATAGTTTTGAAATTAAGCTAATCAGTAAATTCTTCAATAGTCTATATGTGTGCATATATATATATATATATATATATATATATATATATACATACTTAATATATATACATACACTCTTTCTTAATATACATATATACTCTTCATATATATATATACATATATATATTCTTCCTTAATATGTATATATATGTATATATATACATATATATATATATACATATTCTTTCTATATATATATATATATATATATGTATATATATATATATATATTCTTCCTTAATATATGTATATATACATACATATATATGTATGTATATATATATAGAAGAAAAGAAGAGTTGCACATCTTATTTTAAGTCAAATGTAGAAATCATTTTGTCCCAGGGCAGAGACATATAAAATCCACGGTAAGTTGAAATATAGTCTTCTCACCAGAGAGCCAAGTTAAGAGCACTTAGGGAAGGTCTTGAAGAAAGTTGCTACTCCAGTGAGCAAATAGATTATAAGAAATTTAAAAATATATACCTTCTTACTGAAATGGAAAATGTTTTGTTGATCTAGACATGCCATCAAAAAAGCTGCAATATTCGCTTAAGCCAAACTCTAATATATATAAAGAGGAAGGCCATATATCTTCAGTTTTATGACATTTGAAATAGACGAGGAAGCTTCACAAAACATAACGCTTGCTGAAGTTGGTCTAAGAATTTTAAAAAATATTCTATCTAATATAACAGGGTTCAAGGTTGGAGCTTCCATAAATTATACAGAAAATATAGACAACATTATAATGAGGGTGGCTACAGTATAAATGATATATTCAATACATATTAAATTTCCTCATATTGGAAATAAATATATGACTTTCTGAGGCAAATAAAATCCAATGCCTGACATTAAAATTTCAAGGCTAAGCTCACATGATTACCAGTCACAAATAGAGCCAAAACATTTAAGAGGAAGCCAATATTTACTTCTCATTCGAAACATCTTGAGGCTGTTAAAGATTTTATCAATTCTACTTTGCCTGAGGTCCACGAAAGAAACACCAGAGACTGTATTTACATATGTTACTGGATATCTATGCATTTGTCAAATTTCCCTTGTTATGATGAAATATTCTCAGTAATTAACTCAAAATAACTGTTTTATAGTTGTTTCTGTTCATTCATAGTTTCACTGTGATGAGTTAATCAATTGTTCTTGAGCCTTTGGTTGCTACTAAACATATGCATGTCAGGAAAGAAGTCAAAAAACAAAGAAAAAACAGGTAGAGAGAAACAGGGATCCTAATATTAAAGTTTGTGACTACAAGAGATAAAAATGCTTTCTAAGATAAAATGATTCACAAACTTCAGTAGCATCATAGGGTGTTCAGTAAATCATCTATACACTGATGTGGGAAAATATTCAAGATCATAAGTGTAGTTTATATTACTCAGGAAAAAAAGAAATCATCCTTTAAATATGTCACTGATCAATGTTCTTTATTTAAGAGCTTTTGGAGAAATACTAATGATATTTATGTGACTTCTATGCTTTCTAATAAAAGACACATTTGGTAGCACCAGGATCAATGAATTACTTCAGTTTGCTAGTAACATTATCTAAGGCATGTCTATTGTTCGTTTTCTGCCAAGATGAAGTATTGTATAGGGAGGATATTGGCAAACTTATTGAGAAACAGTCTGAAAAACTTTTGTCATACTAAATAACACAAAGATATTTATGACCTTCCTGGAGAACACAAAATATCTAAATTACACTAAATGGGTAATGTTGAAGATTTCATTATATCAAAGGGAGAGATGAGAGTCAATTAGGTAAAAGTAGGAAGAACTATAGTAAAATCATCTAAAGATTCAATTAGAATTCAATTTAATTTTGAAAATCCCATAAAACAGTGGATAATGTAATGCCAGGAATTAAGAGGATTGCTTCCAATTTGAAAGAACTTTGGTAAACTACTACCAAGCATCCTCATACTCTTTAGTGTATCTCCTGTGAAAATGGAAATTAAAGTCACAAACATCATTTTTGTACTGTTTTGACAAATTGTCACAGGCATATCAGCCTTCAGAGAACATTTCCATTATATCTTGGGGGTAATTAAATTTGAGGCTACATCATCTACCAGTGAAAAAATTATGAATTCAGATGAACATTGATAATTCTATTTATATATTCTTTTATAAATTTTAGTATTTATATTTTATGTGTATTCTATAATAATTTTAAAGTGTAATTTTATGTTATTTTAAACAATATTCTAAAATTCAGTATACTCAAGTTTAAATTTATTAGTTTGCCAAGAATGAAAAATAAATAAGTGACTCACTTTACTCTTCAGTGTATATTGTCTTGTATTACAACCAATAACAATATTTATAAAATATGATTTTACAGAATTTAGTTTCATTTTATTTGTGTGTAGTGTAGTTCAGAATTTTTATCATGTACAGCATTTCTGCTCTAAATCATGTGAAGTGTTAAGTTTAACTAATTTTCCTGGCAAATTAAAATGGTTCCAGTACACAGTTCTTTGCTCTATTGATTCATGGTGTGATGGAATTGCAGATCATTATGGTAGATGTGGTAGGTTGTCGTGACTTCTTTCTTCATATTGAATAGTAAACAGAAAGAACAGTATCGCTCAAACACTGTCTCAACCCCACCTTGTAATCTTTCAGTTCAGGCTCAATGTCATTCACTTTCAGATCTAATCAAAGATTTTTGTTACTAAAAGTCACAGTTGGTTCTCAATTCAATTTAGCTGTCAATCAAATTAACTATTATTTTTCTATCTTGTTTAGAAAGGTTAGTAGTTCCTAATACTGACTTGTTAACTAAACTAGTTCACTGGTAACTAAATTACTAAATAAACCTAAAAAATCTATTGATTGATTAAAAAAAATAGTCCTGTATTAAAATGGTCAAAGTCAGGGTACCAATAATACCAACAAGATGTCTCAATAGGATCTAATAGTTGATTATAGTGAAAAAGACAGGCACCAGATTTTTCAAGACAGTGCTTGCTGGGTTTGGGACTTTGCTGGGTTGTCACACAAAACAATCAGACACAAATCTTAATCAAATAGGACTGATTTATTGAACACTATATCCCAAGACTGATTGATCAAGGCCACATGCCAGACTGAGGAGCTGGCTGTGACACTGAGTTAAGATCTTACAGAGCTTTTAAGCCTAAAATCCACAAACATTTGTGTCAAGTTATTCCATGACTCAGGATTTAGGGATAGGGGCTTTCCTTAGTAAAATATCTTTCTTTTACACTTACCCTGTTCCTATTGGTGGGATATTCACCTGTGGCAGGGGACTTGCTTTGCCTAAACTTTATGTCTTAACTTGCAAACCAGGATGTCAGTACATGTCTCTTTCTGCCAAGCAGGATGTCAGTTCTCAGGGAGGTCTTGAGAACTTATATTTTACTGGAATCCTACTCAAAATGGAAGTCTTTTTCAAAATAGCTTTTAAAAATAGCTTTTTTTCAGGTGTGTCTGCTTTTGCGGGGGTAAATCCCAGGGATGGCTTATAAAAGTCAAAACCATAAAAAATTCTACACGGGTTCAGGAAGTGTTACCTTACTGTTGGTTCAGTCCAAACTTATTGTGGTCAACTATACAAATCAGGTTTTATTTTTTTTGGATATTGTATTTATTTTAATTTTAAATGTTATCCACTTTCCCAGTTTCCCCTCTGGAAACTCCCTATGCTATCCCACTCCTCCTCCCTCTATGCAAGTGCTCCCCTACCCACCTACCCTCCCTGGCATTCCCCTGCACAGGTACATCAAGCCTTCAGAGGATCAAGAGCCTCCCCTTCCATTGATGCCAGATAAGGCCATCCTCTGCTACATATGCAGTTGGAGCCATGGGTTCCTCCATGTGTAATCTTTGGGTGGTGGTTTAGTCCCAGGGAGCTCTGAGGGGTTTGGTTGGTTGATATTGTTGTTCTTTCTATGGGGTTGCAAGCCCCTCCAGCTCCTTCAGTCCTTTCCCTAACTCCTCCATTGGGGTTTTAATTGACTACTATTGTGATGAGTTTCCAAGAACGCTAAAGCATGACCATAACAGCACATGGGTCATGTCCTTATGATACAAATAACAGCGCAAAGTGGCTGGCTAGAGAGGCTACAGTTACCCAGGACTTAACATTTCACCTAAGCCTGAACATTTTACCTAGGCTTTAACAGTGTTGAAGTTTCTAACTAAAGTAAACATACATTTCCTTTAAAGATTTGGGTTTCTGGGTATGCACTAAGAGGAAGAAAATACTGAGTACAGATGTTTACAGATCATTTGTTGTGATCAAACTTGGAAACAAACCAGATGTCCAGTGATGGGCAAAGGAATAAGCTATAATCTCTCCAGTATTAAATATAAATGATATAACTGAATAAATGGGGATATGCCAATGGAAATAGCTGGTTGGAACAGTTGCAGGGATTAATAATTGAAACAATGTATTATTCTAGAAAAAGCAGAATTACCAGAAGAATAAAATTACCAGTGGTTCCTGTGAGTGTGGAAGGAGTAATATTCTATAATACATGGCTCACAGAGAATTTTCATAATAGTGAAAATATTTAGTATAAAAATACAATAATGATATGTTTTATGCATTTGATATAGATTGAAATAAACGTGCACTGGTGGTAGGTATTTATAATGGGAAAATTACACATTGGGAGAAGTGAAGTTATTTAGAAAAAAAAAACCTGTGATCTTTTAACAGTTTTACAATGAAGGTAAAGTTTATTATAAAACCCCTCAATGTGACCAGAGAAATGTCTCCTCAATTAACAGTTTATACTGCTCCTACAGAGGATGCAATTTTTTTTCCCAGCACCAATGTCAGGTGACTGACACATATGTAATCCCAGGTTCAATGAATCCAATGTCTCTGGCTTCTTTAAGAAGGCTTCCTAGGCTCATACTTACACAGAAGCTCACATAAATAAATATCAAAATGCATCTTTGAAAAAACTAAAACTAAAAGGTTTTACAACAACAACCAAAAAAAAAAAAAAAACCACTTTTATCGCAGGCTATAAAAATTCTGCAATCTATGCCCGTGGATTATTAGGCAATACTAATTTTAATTTATTAAAATAAAATATAATGAAGACTAATGCCCAACTGATGGTTAAAGTATCAAAACTATAGGACAATCAACAAATATTTTACAAAACTGAAAAGAAAAATATTTTTGCCAGTTTTCAATTATAGCTATTTCCTTTCTTATGCTATCAATAATATTTTATTTTAACTAGGTTATGTTTTGGTTCAATATGAATGTTCTCATATAACAATGGAATAAATTACAGTCCAAGAATACCCATAAATCCTTTCTCATAGAGACTGAAAGTATTACACACATATCATATCATGGATAGTATGTTCATTATGTAGAATTACTTTCGTTATCCTCAAAATGTTAAGGGACAATTCACACATTTATCTGCAAAGATATATTTTTTTACTATCCAATGCCTATGATAATGCAGCCATCTTAATTTTAAACACGTAATAACTTTTTGATATCTTTTCATTTACTTTATATGGAAAAGAAGATATGACAAATATCCCAAATTTTTATAATCTAGATGTATATATTAATCATTTATCAATTTTCACTTGTAACACATATAACTTAAGAAAAGCTGTCCATATTTCTCCAAGTTATCTGTTCAAATACTTACCCTACAAATCTTACAAGGAATATGCGAAAATATTCACCAATTAGTTATAATTTAACTCAATTTCTCACTGCATACTTCTTGTGGAAGCAATACATTTTACCCAATAGGCAGAGAAAGAAAAGGAAAGATGACAGTGTTGGGAGAGGAGGAAGTTGTGGGAAAGAGAAACCTTGCATAACTCCATCTAAGAAGTAAATTGATAGCCTTGATATTTTTCATGTGTGTACTAAAATTTCTTACTTCTCCTATTCCTTTTCCATAGATAACTGATTTACATGGTTATTGTTCTTCATGACTCAATGAGTGTAGTTTCCAGTCTCACACCGAGATCAAGAACTATGAGTTCTTATTGGGTGATAAAATAAGACTTGATTGTCTGTAACGGGAAGTCCTCTGATAGATTATTAAGGCCCAATGTGCTTGAACACACATTTGCATGAAAAATTCTTAATAAAATCAGTAGATTGTAATAATAATTACACAGAAACAGGCCATGATTTTGATAGGGAGTTGGGGCATGGAAGGAGTTGGAGGGAGAAAGCAAGGGAATAATAATGTAAATATTCCTTCCAGTTTATACCAGGGCCCTGAGCAGTACCAGGGTGTCAGCTCTGCACCCAATTCCAGAACATCCAGTGGAGTCTGGACTTCCAAGAAGTCTAACAAGTCCAGGATCTTAGACTACCAAGAGGCAGCTGGACTCCCAGGACCCCTAACACTCCCAGGATCATAGGTGAGGAGGCTACTACCAGAGCCCCACAATCAGGGAGTGATTAGGACCTGTGGGCAGCCAGGAACTCCCTCAAGGACAGTAGCTCCTTCCAGTATGCACTGATGTCCTGAGCAGTCCCAGGGCACCAGTACTGCACCCGATTACAGAACACCAAGAGGAGGGTGGACTCCCAGGAGCTCTAACACACCAAGGAACATAGAATAATAGGATCACAGAATCTAAGGAGCTTGGTCACACCAGGATTTCAAGATCCCAGAAGCAGCCTGACTCTCAAGAGCTCTTACACACAGGATCTCAAGATTACAGGATCACAGAGACAGCTGGACTCTGAGGGGTTCTGACACAACCAAGATAACAAGACAGACAGGCTCAAATCAGAGACAGTGAGTGAAGGTAGCAGTAGAGATAACCATATGGTGAAAGGCAAGTGGAAGAACATAAGCAACAGAAACTTAGCTACAAACTTACTTAGCTATATCAGAACCTAGTTCTCCTACCACACCAAGTCTTGTATAACCCATGACACTTGAAAAGCAAGAGTCGGATTTAAAATCAATTCTGATGTTGAAGATGGAGGAACATTAGTAGGATATAAATAACTCCCACAAAGAAATACAGGAGAACACAGGTAAACAGGTAGAAGCCCTTAAAGAGGAACACAAAAAATCCCTTAAAGAACTACAAGAAAATGCAACCAAACAGATGAAGGAATTGAACAAAACCATCAAGGACATAAAAATAGAAGTAGAAACAATAAAGAGAACACAAAGGGAGACTTCCTTGGAGATAGAAAACCTAAGAAAGAGATCAGGAGTCATGGATGCAAGCATCACCAGCAGAATACAAGAGATAGAAGAGAGAATCTCAGGTGCAGAAGATACCATGGAAAACATTGACACAATTGTCAAAGAAAATGCAAAATGCGAAAAGCTCCTAACCCAAAACATCCAGAAAATCCAGACCACAATAAGAAGAACAAGGCTAAGGATAATAGGTACAGAAGAGAGCAAAAATTTCCAACATAAAGAGCCAGAAAGTATCTTCAACAAAATAATAGAAGAAAACATACCTAAACTAAAGAGAGGCCCACATACAAGAAGCCTACAGAACGCCAAATAGACTAGACCAGAAAAGCAATTTCTCCCATAACATAATAATCAAAACACCAAATGCACAAAACAAAGAAATGATATTAAAAGCAGTAAAGGAAAAATATCAAGTAACTTATAAAGGAATATCTATCAGAAATAAACCAGACTTCTCACCAGAGACTATAAAAGTCAGAAGATCCTAGACAGATGTAATACAGACCCTAAGTGAACACAAATGCCAGTCCAGGGTACTATACCCTGCAAAATTCTCAATTACTATAGATGGAGCAACCAAGATATTCCATGAAAAAAATATTACACAATATCTTTCAACAAATGCAACCCTACAAAGGACAATATAGGGAAAACTCCAATACAAGGAAGGAAATTATACTCTAGAAAAAGCAAGAAAGTGACCTTCTTCCAACAAACCAAAAAGAAGATAGCCACACAAATATAACTCCACTTCTAATAAAAAAAAAATAACAGGAAGCAACAACCACTTTTCCTTAGTATCTCTTAATATCAAGGGACCCAATTCCCAATAAAAAGACGTAGACTAACAGACTGGATACTTAAACAGGACCCAACATTTTGCTGCATACAGGAAACGTACCTCAGTGACAAAGACACACTACTTCAGAATAAAAGTCTGGGAAACAATTCTCCAAGCAAATGGCACCAAAAAACAAGCTGGAGTAGCCATTCTAATATCTAATAAAATCAACTTTCAAGAAGAAGAAATTTTAAAGAAATATTAGAATGGAGACTTCATACTCATCAAAGGAAAAATCAACAAAGATGAAACCTCAATTCTGGACATCTATGCAGCAAATGTAAGGGCACCCACATTCATAAAAGAAACTTTACTAAAGCTCAAAGCACACATTGCACCTCACAAAATAATAGTGGAAGACTTCAATACCCAACTCTCAGCAATGGACAGATCATGGAAACAGAAACTAAGCAGAAACACAGTGAAACTAAAAGAAGTTATGAACCAAATGGATTTAGCAGATATCTATAAAACATTTCATCCAAAACCTAAAGAATATGTCTTCTTCTCAGCATCTCATGGTACCTTTTCCAAAATCGATCATATAATGGTCACAAAACAACCCTCAACAGATACAAGAAAATTGAAATGATCCCATGCATGCTATCAGATCACCACGGACTAAGGCTAGTATTCAATAACTATAACATCAATGAAATGCTGACATACAAGTGGAAACTGAACAATATACTACTCAATGATAACTTTTTCATAAAAGAAATAGAGAAAGAAACTAAAATCTTTTAAGAATTTAATGAAAATGAAGACACATCATACTAAAACTTGAGGGACACAATGAGTGCAGTGTTAAGAGGAAAACTAATATCTCTAAGTGTCTACAAAAAGAAACTGGAGAGAACATACACTAGCAGTTTGATAACACACCTGAAAGCACTAGAACAAAAAGAAGCAAATGCACACAACAGGAGTACACAGCAGGAAATATTCAAACTCAGGGAAGTAATCAACCAAGTAAAAACAAAAAGAACTGTACAAAGAATGAACAAAACCAGAAGCTGGTTCTTTGAGAAAATCAACAAGATAGAGACAGTATCCAAATTAATAAAATCAGAACAGAAAAGGGCGACATAATGACAGAAACTGGGGAAATTCAAAAAATCATCAGATCCTACTACAAAAGCCTGTACTGAACAAAACTAGAAAATCTGGACGAAATGGAAAATTTTCTAGACAAATGTCCAGTACCAAAGTTAAATAAGGAGTAGATAAACAATCTAAACTGTCCCATAGGCCCTAAAGAAATACCAGCAGTTGTTAAAAGTCTCCCCACCAAAAACAAGCCCAGGACCAGGAGGTTTTAGTGCAGAATTCTATCAAAACTTCAAGAAAGACCTAATACCAGTTCTCTTCAAACTATTCCACAAAATAGAAACAGAAGGAACACTATGCAATTCCTTCTATGAAGCCACAATTATGTTCATACCTAATGCACACAAAGACAAAACAAAGAAAGAAAACTTCAGACCAATCTCCCTAATGAACATTGATGCAAAAATACTCAATAAAATCTCCCAAACCAAATCTAAGAACACATCAAAACAATCATCCATCATGATCAAGTAAGCTTTATCGCAGGTATGCAAGGGTGGTTCAATATATGAAAATCCATCAATGTAATCCACTATACAAACAAACTCAAAGAAAAAAGAAACACATGATGATCTCACTGGATGCTGAGAAAGCATTTGACAAGATTCAAAATTCCTTCATGGAAAAAGTCTTGGAAAGAACAGGAATTCAAGGCCCATATTTAAACATAGTAAAAGCAATATACAACAAACAAGTAGCCAACATCAAACTTTAGGGAGAGAAATTTGTAGAAATCCAACTAACATCAGAGATTAGACAAGGCTGCCTACCTATTCAATATTGTACTCATTGTCCCAGGGAGAGCAATTAGACAACAAATGGAGGTCAAGGAGATACAAACTGGAAAGGTAGAAGTCTAAATAACACTATTTGCAGATGATACGATAGTATACTTACATTATACTTCCACGAAAGAATTCCTAAACCTGATAAACATCTTCAGCAAAATGGCTGGATATAAAAGTAACTGGAACAAATCAGTACCCTTCCTCTACTTAAAGGATAAACAGGCTGAGAATGATATTAGGGAAATGACACCCTTAACAATAGTCACAAATAATATGAAATAACTTGGTGTGAATCTAACCAAGCAAGTGAAAGATCTGTACAGCAGGAACGTCAAGTCCCTGAAGAATGAATCAGAATAAGATCTCAAAAGATGGAAAGATTTCCCATGCTCATGAATTGCCAGGATTAATATAGTAAAAATGGCCATCTGGCCAAAAGCAATCTACAGATTCAATGCAATCCCCATTAAAATCCCAACTCAATTGTTCACAGAGTTAGAAAGAACAATTCTCAAACTCATCTGGAATAACAAAAAACCCAGGATAGCAAAACTATTCTCAACAATAAAATATTTTCTTGGTGAATCACCATTCCTGACCTCAAGCTGTTCTACAGACCAACAGTGATAAAAAAAAAAAAAAACCAATAAAAAAAACAGCAACAACAACAAAATAAAATAGCCTGCTTGGTATTGTTAGGGATAATCAAGAAGATCAATGGAATAGAATTGAAGACCCAGAAATGAAACCACATACCTTTGGTCACTTGATCTTTGAAAATAGAGCTAAGACTGTCTAGTGAAAAAATGACAACATTTTCAACAAATGGTGCTGGTTCAACTTGAGGTCAACATATAGAAGAATGCAAATTGAACCATTCTTCTCATCTTGTACAAAACTCAAGTCCAAGTGGTTCAAGGAACTCGTCATAAAACCAGATATAGAAAAGCTAATAGAAGAGAAAGTGTGGAAAAGCTTCAAACACATGAGCACAGGGGAAAAGCTCCTGAATAGAACACCAAGGGTTTATGCTCTACGATCAAGAGTTGACAAATGATACCTCACAAAATTGCAAAGATTCTGTAAGGCAAAGGACACTGTAAGTAGTACAAACAATTTGGAAAAGATCTTTATCAATCCTGCATCTGATAGAGGGCTAATATAAAAAATATACAAAGAACTGAAGAAATTAGACTCCAGACAATCAAATAACCATATTAAAAATGGGGTACAGTGCTTAACAAAAAATTTGAACTGAGAAATATCTAATGGCCAAGAAACCTAAAGAAATTTGCAACATCTTTAGTCATCACGGAAATGCAAATCAAAGCAACCCTGAGATTCTTCCTTACACCAGTCAGAATAGCTAAGATCAAAAACTCAGGTGACAGCAGATGCTGGCAAGGATGTAGAGAAACAGGAATACTCCTCCATTTTTGGTGGGATTGTAAGCTGGTATAACCTCTGTTAAAATCAGTCATGTGGTTCCTCAGAAAATTGGACATAGCATTACCCGAGGACCCAGCTATACCACTCCTGGGCATATACTCAAATGATGCTCCAACATATAACAAGGACATATGATCCACTATGTTCATAGCAGCCTTATTTTAATAGCCAGAAGTTGGAAAGAACCCAGATGTCCTTCAGCAGAAGAATAGATACAGAAAATATGGTACATTTACACAATGGAGTATTACACAGTTATTAAAAACAATGAATTCATGAAATTCTTAGGCAAATGTATGGAACTAGAAAAATATCATCCTGAGTGAGGTAACCTAATCACAAAAGAACACACATGGCATGCATTCACTGATAATTGGATGTTAGCCCAAAAGCCCAAGATACAACTCACAGACCACATGAAGCTCATGAAGAAGGAAGATCAAAGTGTGGGTGCTTTGGCCCATCTTAGAATGAGTAACAAAATACTCACAGGAGGAAATAGGAGACAAAGTGTAGAGCAGAGATTGGAAGAGGGCCCTTTTGGAGACTGCCTCACCTGGGGATTTATCCCTGGTACAATCACCAAATACACACACTGCTGTGGATGTATGGAATTGCATGCTGACAAGAGCCTGATATACCTGTCTCCTGAGAGGTTCTGCCTAAGCCTGACATATACAGAGGCATATGCTGGCATCTAGCCATTGAGCTGATCACAGGGACCCCAATGGAGGAGTTAGAGAGAAGACTGAAGGATAAAGGGGGGGGGCTTGTGGCCTCATGAGGAAAGCAACAATACCACCCAACCAGATCTCTCAGGGTTTAAACAGCTAGCCTGGGAACACACATGGAGGGACCCATGCTCCAGCTGTATATATAGTGGCGGATAGCCAGGTTGTGCATCAGAGAGACAGGAGGGCCTTGGTCCCATGAAGGCTGGATGCCCCAGTGTGTGTTAATTCCAGGATAGGGTGGTGGGAATAGGTGGATGGGTGGGGGAACAACCTCATAGAAATAGGAGGAGAGGGGATGGAATAAGGGGTTTCTTGGGGAGGTATGGGAAAGGGGGACAACATCTGAAATTTAGATAAATAAATTATATAATAGTAGTAATATTAATACTAATAATAAAAACAGATAATGGAACTGGCTATCCTAGTTGAGCATTTGAGACTTTTTGTTAGCAAATTAATGTTTCCCATATCACCGGGATTCCTTATAATTGTCAAGAAAAGGGAATGTAGAAGAGGCCCATGGAACTTTAAAACAATAACTTTGCAAAATAAAAAAGCGGGAGGTTTATTCCCCTACACCACAAATACATTTATATCATGTACTTTTTATTTTAATTTTTTTTTAAATTTGGATGCCAAGGAACCGTACAACTAGGCATACTTATGCATAGGTGAAAGGGAAGGATCCACTTACTGGCATATGCCATGATATCGATTAGGTATTTAATATGGGGAAGAGGTCATGTTTGTGTTTTTTCTGCAGGATGCTGAAAAAGTTTGGTGGCTCCCAGAGCGATGAGTGAGATATGCTGATGCCAGGAAAAAAAAGTTTGCTGAGCTGTGAGCTTGCTGAGTGCCCTGACAATGGTGACTGCGAAGCAGAATGGACATATGTTTCCGACTCACCTTTGCTTACCTATACCCCAGATGCAACAAGCTGCTTTGCCTCAAGTTTTTAGACCTTGTTAATAGAGAATCAAAAAGAGAAGTTGTAATGTCTCTTATATTCTTCCTAAAGGTGACCAGTTTTTCAGATTCAATCATGAGCTGGTCTAGAAATCAGTCCAGTATTGGCAATACCTGTCTTCATTTGGAAGACTGGTTCTGGACATTTTCAGAGACATATTTGGAAGTTAGCTGCAGTTCTCTATGATGTTACACTAGCAAGAGAAAAAGTGGGGACAGAATCTAGATTTCAAAGAAGTGTTAGTACATGTGGTAAGGCTTATTTATTTATTTATTTATTTATTTATTGGTTTTTCATGACAGGGTTTCTCTGTGTAGCCCTGGATGTCCTGGAACTCACTCTGTTGGCCAGGCTGGCCTCGAACTCAGAAATTCGCCTGGCTCTGCCTCCCACATGCTGGGATTAAAGGCATGCGCCACCACTGCCCGGCAATGTTAAGGCTCTTTTAACTGTCAAGTTAACATTATATTTGTTTCTTCTAAAGTATTTAATGTAAGTTGCATTGATTGTACACTTTCTAATTGTGCTAGAGTGTTGAAACCTGGCATGTCTGGTGCAGAGATCTAGCAACCAGCTTTTGTTTTATTGCCCTGAATATCACAGAACCATGGTACTGTGACTTGGGCCTGGTTCCTTGATTAAAATATCAAGGTACTAAACTATATCAACACAAAAAATAACATTTTAACAATTAAGAGATTGTGTATAACTCCTGACTAATAAAAAAAATAAAATCTTAGTAGTTTTAAGTGTTTGCAAAGCTTTACTTTGTTCTTCAGAAATATCATCAGAATTTTTTTCATTGTAACTCTTAGAGCAACAAAAGATCAGTGGAGAATATAGATAAGATTATTGTTTTAGCAAATATTTATAACATTCAAGTAAATTATATTTTTCTGTTTAAAAAATCCTCTAATTATTATTATCAGCAGTAAAAGCAGAAAAAGATCTGTGCAGTAGTAAAGCAAATTTCTTGTGAGAAATACTTCTGCTTGCTTTTAGCATTTTATCTCTCAGGAGAAATGTTCTGAGATTTGTGATTGCTTTTCAGGATTGTTTGAGAGTTAAGTTCTCTGCATTTTAATTCTTCTGTGTTTCTAACATTTTTATAAAACATCTTTGCTTATGAATGCTTAAATATATATTATCAGAATACCTAAAACACTAGAAATTCCATTATGAAGTTGGAGTTTCTTAGAGCAGAGGATCATGATCCATATATATATTCATAAGCTTCTACTTCCTCCCTGCATCAAATTAAAGCACACTAGATTCCCAAATATAAAATACCATTTCAGTTAACTAATACAAACATCTTACTTGACAATACTGTTCTTGATACTTGTTATCCTCAGTAGCTGACAAAAATATTCATACATTCTACTATCACTTAGATTCCTGATGATGAAGGTTTCCTAGAAAAATGTTTCCATTTTCCTCTACTCTTTTCCAAAAGAGGTATGATTTCTTTGTTATGAAAAATTTCTACAATGATAGAAATTTGTATTATTTTCAGGGGTATAGATTTTCTTATATGAATATCTATTATTGCTTAAAATTATCTTTCTGATATAACCAAATTCCTATTTGGAATTACATTTACATCTGAGAGTTCTGGGAGTGACTGATAATAGGAAAATAAGGTAAATAAGTACTATCTGCTAGGGTGAAAGACTAATTGTTAAGCAGCAATGTTTGAAAAGACCGTTTTCTACAAATGTCTAAATTGAATATTTTGGTCTCTTATGAGACATTTTAAAGTATTTCATTAAACATACTAAGTTTTGTTTATTCTAAAGAGAAGGTATGTAGTATGCATGTGAAACATGTAATAACTAATAAACATCTTTATATAGGACTTTCTTTCCCTTCTCAGTATTCACTTAGAACTGTCTATGTAGTCTAGATTAGTCTTGAATTAACAGAGATGCCCTCGTTTCTGCCTCCTCAGTGCTGCAGTGTAAGGTTTTTGCAACCATGACCTGTGTACAAGTAACATTCCATTAAACTCTTCAAATGATCTCCAAATTATTATGTAAATGTACATTTGTTTAGATGATGAATCAGAATCCTAAAAAAACTCTTTATAACTTATCTAATGACATATATACGATAAAAACAAATCAGAATTTGAACTCAGCTCAAATTTCAAAGCTTCCATTTATATGACTTTAGAAGATTTCTACCAATTGCCAATAATGTTTTAGGAATATAATCAAACATAGCTACAGAGTAAGTATTTTGTTATTTTTAACTCATTTCACAGTAATTTTACCTGCTTCAAAAATCAACAATAATATTAAAACTGGGAATATTTAATAACTTATCACCATGATTATATACTTGGAATAATTTGCCAAAAAGTAAAATTAAAAACAAAACACTTCTAAGTGAATCTTGTAGAAAACACAAAGCATTAACTGTCCTGTGCTGTGCCCTAGCTGGCTTTTTATATTATACCTTATAGCTTTTCAAGTTAAATATATCCATTTTGACCTCTATTTAAGTCTCCCTTGAAACTAACATTTTATTGGTTTTAACTATATTGATTTTTCAATTGAAGCTAGCATTCTATTCACATGAAAGTTCATTTGTTATGGCTTTCCATTTATAAGCCCCTGCATCTTGATTTAAAGTTATTTTCTTGTAGAAACTAAAGTTTGTAGGTCAATCCAAAAGAATGAATATAACCACAAATATAGCAGATGCCTCATAAAATTATCTTCTACTGCTTCTCCGTGACCTCTGTCAAGGAAATAACACTCAAACCTGCGTCAGCATGAGCAGCTGTGGATGCCGCGGTTAGACAGCCGTGACCTCTCCTCCCAAGGGTAGTGCCCAACTGGGAGGGAGTGGTGATTTTCTCAGAGTCAATGTTATTAACGCCAGCATAAATCAGAAATTCCTGTCTCAAATCTCAAAATTAGATGCCACAGTTTATAAAAAGAAGTTAACTTTCCTTTTTAATAAATCCACTCCAGCTCTATGTAGACATTTATAGATCTGTTAATGAAAATAGGGTGAGGATTTTTTTATATTTTCAAACTTAATTTATAATAAGGTTGCAAATGGGCATACAATTAGTCATGTCTTTTGACAGAAGGAAATTAGAAATCATAGGTTTTGTTTCTCGATCAGAGATTTTCAGCAGTGTGAGTTTTCTGAACATTGCGGCCATTTTCTTTAATTGCATGGTACTGAGCTTGACAGACAGATGCAAATAAAGTAGAGATGAAAGAGCAATGCTGTTGCATGATCAGAGTTATACATTGTAGTTAAAAATGTATACTGTGAGTTTCACAGAGAATGAATAGGTGTTTTAAAATGTACAAATGTGCAGGCATATGTGTGTGTGTTTGTTTGTGAGTGTGTGTGCATAAAACACAAATGCACCCACATAACTTATCACATACAGGTTTGTACACATTTACATAAGTATATTCACATATACTTTAAAAGAGCCCACTTTATCTGTTATACAATCACTTCTTCATTCTTAGCTGGCAGTAGTCATTTTATCCTCAATGCCAGAAAGCTCTGAATAAGATACAAATTATCTTCCATGACAATTAGCATATCTGTTTTAGACTTTAGTTGCATCAAAATGCCTTAGTTTACAATGGGTTAATAAATTAAATGATGGCAAGGTTACTATTTATGCATTTGTTTGTTTATATTTTAAATTGTGTTTTTATCAAGAAGAAATGGTATGGCCTGCTACATGGACCACAATCATGAAATTAAGTTCTAACACAGTATTGATATTAGGTGATTTAAAAGAAATGTTCTCTGCAAATATACACAAATTATTTCATGAGACTATGAAATCTTAAATGTAATTTTACTCCACTTCCCCCTAAGGCTTTTAATTAATTGAATTTACACTGTGGGGAAATATGGGAGAAGTGTACATACTTCAAATCACTTCTTTAGCTAGATCCTACAGAGATACCATTTCAGTATTTGATCAAGCTGAGGAAGGGAGTCAAGGAAGAGTTTCCACTACTAGATTTCCTTTATTGTTTTGAGTTTTTCATCATTTGACTTTTTTCTTCTACACTTGTCAATCTCCAAAAGAAAGAATAAAATCTATCTAGTCCAATACTTACCCCCGTTGTTTAATTTATTAATGTAAATGGCTATTGGTAGTCCACAAGTAAACTGCTATGGATTTCAAAGAGACAAATGAAGAAAAAGATCAGGGAAGACATAAAGATGGTAAAATAAAGCTGATAGTTTAAATTAAATGAGCAGAGAAGTTCTTTTTCAAAATGTCATATTCAGTGGAACTGGAATGAGCACAGAGGCAAATGAGGTGACTGGAGGACAGAATCAAGCCACCACATGACCTCATAGTGATTGATAAGAAACCCAGCTATTGTTCTTGATAAGATGAAGAACTCTTAGACCAACTGTGATAGAACAGTGACAGGAAATTGTTGGTTTTTATAAGAATCATTTATACTGCTAGGGGAAAATAAATGAACAGTGGTTCAAAGGAGGACTGGAGTTTTTTTGCAATAATGAAGCTGAAGAAGCTAGTGTTGAAGAGGAGATGGAGGTGGGGAGAAGTCAGGTCCCAGATCTATTTGGAAGGTGGAACTGACAAAATTTGAGATAGATGGGATGCTGTCTAGAAGACAGCAGTGTCTGGGTAATATCTGCCTTCCCCAAAGGCCATTTATCTTCTAATACCTACTATTCACTCAAAACTTTTACTGCCTGAACCCTGTAACTCATTTCAAGTGAAGCATTCTAGGGACAGATCCATGCTGAGTATAATCTGAAAATAAAACAAAATACACAGCCATTTTCTGTGCATTTTAGTTTTTTTCGTAAAGTAATACAGGATCAGCTCATAAACATTTCAGCACATATCTATGAAATGGAGAGTAGCACCATTTTACTTCAGCATTTGTTTTATAGATCTCTCTTCATAAATATCATCATTACCTTTGCATCTTCCATATTCTAAGAAAATGCATACTCCATTCTGTTCCTGGCTGACCACAGTCTCTTCATGTAGACCACTTTCTACTTTTCCAGTCAGTTGCCACAAATTTATTAAAAAAAAAATGGTATGTCTGGGAGATAAAATTGCTTGCTGTTCAAGAATTCAATTCTTGAGCTTCAATTCTTTGAAACTCGATACAAAGCCAGATTCCAGCCTGATCATTTATAATACCAGAACTCCTGCATGAAGGAAGTAGTGATAGTAGAATTACTAAGAACTCTTGGACCAGGAAACCTCCTATATGCAAAGGAGAAAAAAAATGCAACTAAGAGCCTGTGTTCAAAATAAGGTAGAAAGTAAAGATGGGTGGACAAGGTTGTCCTCTAGCTTCCAGCCAGGTGACTGCTGTGGAACATATACGGGTACATATTCATAAAAATTCAGAGAGAGAGAGAGAGAGAGAGAGAGAGAGAGAGAGAGAGAGAGAGAGAAACATATTCTGTAAACCAGACTTACCTTACTTTGATTCACTTCACCTTACAGAAGAATCACATAGGCTCCAATTTGCTCTCTTTTAAAAAAAAAAGGACAAACTTCTGACCGTGGTGGCGCACACCTTTAATCCCAGCACTTGGGAGGCAGAGGCAAGCAGATTTCTGAGTTCGAGGCAATCCTGATCTACAGAGTGAGTTCCAGGACAGCCAGGGCTACACAGCGAAACCCTGTCTCGAAAAAATTTTTAAAAAAGTATAAAAAGGAGAAACTTGATACTGATTAATACATTTGCTGTGTATCACAAATGAAATGAGCATTAATCCAAAGGTCCACATAATTCTATACTGGCTTCAACCCAAGCCTCTTGGCTTTCAGATTATGGTGTCTCATTCATACCTACTATTCACATTTTGAAAAAAAATATTTTCTGTCACTCCATTCCCCTATATCCTTATAGACGCCATGAATACAAGCTTAAAGACTTTCTACATTAGTTGAATTCCTAGAACTAGACTATTCTTTAACTAACAGATAAAAAATCCAAACAAAATTAAAGCATACAGAAATATACATGAACTAAGCTAAAACAGAAGGAGGCAACCTCTAATATCAATATTCTAAACAAGAAGGCTATAGTCTTTTGCATAATGAGCTTAATGCTTATTAAATAATTTATTTGAAAAGAATCTGTACAGAAGAAAAATAAGAAATGAGGGAAAGATGGGAAATGGAGAGAAGAAAAATAAAAGAAAGACTTCATTATGAATGACCATACCTTTGGATGTGCCTAGGAAAAGGAGTTATTTAGACCTCTAAGAAATCAATCCAAAAATCACTGAAATCTTCTCTATCATTTCCTCTCTATGACAAGGATTTTTTCTTTCTGCCATAACAATTATGGTTTCATTACTTCAAAATGATGTATTTCTCTTTGAAATGGCTACAGGTGCATTAGCAGACCCATACAAATGCTTTGGTTTATGTGGTCACAGACTGAACCATAAATCCTGTATTAAATTTCCTAGAGGTAATGTTCACTGTCCAAAGATTGAGCTACAGAAATACCCATGGCATAGTAGAATATTCTCAACTTCTAGGACACACACAACTTGAAGTGGCTACTCCAAGTGTCCAAGGATTTAGTTTGAAGTCAAGTGAAAATAAAACACAATTTTAAGGTGATCTTGAAACCCAATTTTAACTGGACAAGATTTCTAAAAGAATTGGTACTGTTACAAACATATGCACATGTAGCTTTTTATCTAGGCTGGCTTTAAATATAGAAATATATTTAGAAACATATTTAAATATAGAAACATAAGTTTAGAAACACGAGCTTCTCGGTATTCTCCTTTTTTACCCATATATAGGTTAGTAAGGATGAAAAGACTAATCTACCATGTTTCTTGCCTCTTTCAGCATGGCTCCAGGGACAAACCTACCTACGGGAATGGAAAACAGACTCACATGGACACTTGTACATAAATTTGGCATCCGGATGCCTGGGTTATAAGCTGAAGTGATTAAAGTGCTGTGAAGACCAGAGGATGCATTATACAAACTTGAACAGAGAGACGAGTTATTGCATTCAGTATGTTTACAGCAGCCCTATAAACAAGGAGGAACCATTGCAGGTATACAGCTGGATGAATAAAACAAGTTTAGATTATCTGGTGGAGCGACCTCTGTAAGGAATCAGTCTTCAAGCCATAAATACCCAGGGAGAGACGCTTTGATGAACTTTTCTGTATACACTTTCAACCTTCACACTTGGATTAGAGCAAGCATAATCATGCTCCTGAGAGTCATCAAAGGGTGGCGAGGCTTTGCTGTTCCTCCATTGTCTGATATCCTCTGATCTTTGACATGATCATGCCCAGGCACCAGTTCATTCAAACTTTACTCCTTCATGGATTCCTCAGATGATTACAGTCTTTGTGTTATTGATCTGTGCTATATGGTGAGGAATTTCTTAAATACCAAACTTACATTTGGATATTGAAAATATCTCTCCCTCCCTCTGCCTCCCATGACTATCTTGTTTCCCCTTCTAAGTGGACTCAAGGAATCACCATCACCAACCTAAAGTTTACTAGGGAGCGTCAGTGATTAAAAAGCAACAACAACAAAACCAAACCAACCAACCCCCCCAAAAAAAATAAAATAAAATAAAAAGCCCATGGCATTGTTACAGAAAGAGAGCTATTGTTCAATATAATAGAATCAAAGACTCAGAAATAAACACACACACTTATGGACACTTGGCTTTTGGCAAAAACACCAAAACTATTGAATGGAAAAGAGAGAGCATCTTCAGCACATGGTGTTGGTTTAACTGGCAGTCTGCATGTACACCTTACTTCATGTCTAGATGTGTATTTTTCTGAGGAATGATTTTTCAAATCATTTTAATTTTCTTATTACTGTGAAAGGGGTATTTGATACTGTGTAAGAAAGTGAGCTTTATATTTGACTTATGAATTTCAAAGGTATCATCCGTCATGACAAGGATGGAATGATACAGTGAACAGTTTTCCGTTCATAGAGGCAGAGTCAGACAATGCAATTAGACATCTGCTCACATAGCACTGGATCAGGAAGCAGAAAGCTAGCCCAACTGGAGGATATATAACCTAAGATCCTCTAGTGGCTTTTCTAGTATCAACATAAGAAGTCAAGTACTCTGTTTGTAGCCTGTTTGGGACACTTCAAATATAAACTATGACACACATACACAAGGAGTATGTGGTTTTTACTATGTTGATACAAGGTAAATTTGTTTAAACTGTTATTTAAGCATGATCAGTGACATAATGTAGTATCTATAAACAAGTACTTTTGATTCTTATGTTTGATAACTTCACAGACTACACAATGCATTTTGATATTCTATATTACCATTTTGAGGTAGTCTACCTCAAAAATCTGCTATTCCTCCTACATATAAGTTTCCTGAATTCATGTCTATTTATTTCTCTTTTTAGAAAATTGGTTTAGTCCCATATGCGTTGTTTACACGTACACTGGTATGGAGCCATCCATCCAATTCTGTGTGACTCACCAGGGGTCATATACTAGAGATAATATCTAAACTTCAGCAGCTATTAAGAGTTGTCAATGCTTTGGCTAGGGGCAGTCTTTGTTTGTAATTTTATTTTTAATTTTTAACAATGTCTCCATTAAAGTAGCATTTAGATCAAATGAAATTTTATCTTATAAAATGATCATTCTTCTGGTATAATTTGCAATTGAATATATCCATAACAGATTATATGTCAACAGGCTATTTTAGATAGTATTTTATTGAAAGCTTTCTTTGCCAACTTATGCTTTGCTAAGTTCACAAAGCAACTAACATGAGATATCATAACTTTAGAAAAGGTATGCATCCATCTCCCAGGAAATATTTTTCTAGTTATCTCTGAAAATTAAGACAACTTTTTTTTCTTTTTAATGTAAATACCTAGCACTCTTGATGTGTACCTACTGTGACAAGGTTTGACAGAGAACTTGAGGCCTATGTTACTTGAAATTTCACCTTAATCAGCCCTTAGCACAAGCTGTTATTTATTCTGTGTTCCAAGAGTGTGATGTACAGTTAATGTTCTCATTAATCTAAGTAATCATGAAAGCATTCTATAAATCTACAGATATACCTTGAGCATTATGAAGAAGAAACTAAATTTAAAATCTGTGCTGTCATGTATAGCACTCAGATACAATTTGTCTCCATAAGATTAGTATGAAATTCTCTCATTGTTATGTTTAGTTGTCTCTGTATATACTTTACAATTATTTTAAATCAAGTTACTGCATTTATTTTTATTACTTTTTTATTTTATAGTCCATTCATTTCCCCTCTTGCTGTCTCCTTCCCACAGTCCCTCATTCCATTCCTCGTCCCCTTGCTATCTCCAAGAGGACCCTCCCCTCCAGTCATCTCCACTCCCTGGGGCCTTAAGTCTCTAGAGGGTTAAGAGCTTCTTCTCCCACTGAGGCCATCCAAAGCAGTCCTCTGCTATATGTGTCTGTGGATTCAGACTAACTCTTGTGTGCTGCCTAGTTAGTGGATCAGCATCTGAGATATTTCATGTGTTCAGGTCAGTTGACACCGCTGGTCTTCCTATGGGATTGCCCTCCTCCTCAGCTTCTTCCAGTCTTTCCCTAATTCAACCCCAGAGGTCCCCAACTTGAGTGCAATATTTGGGTGTGTCTTCTTCCATTTCAGTCAGGTGCTTGTTGGGCCTCTTAGAGGACAGCTATGCTGGGCTCCTATCTGTAAGCAAATGACAGCAACAGGAATATATAGTGTGTATTTCTTTTATTATGTATAGGTATGGGCCTTGAATTTTGGATCTCTCTAATACTTTTAACGTGAAGGGATATTGTATTTTGTCAATTTTTTTCAGCATCTAATGAGATGATCATGCAATTTTTTTTCTTTGAGTTGTTTTACATAGTGGATTACCTTAATGGGTTTTCATATATTGAACTGACCTTCCATCACTGGCATGAAGCCTACTTGATCATGGTGACTGATCATTTTTATTTGTTCTTGGATTTGGTTTGCTAGAATTTTAATGAGTATTTTGCATCGATATTCATAAGCTAAATTGGTCTGAGGTTCTCTTTACTTGTTGGGTCTTGGTGTGGTTTAAGTATCAGAGTAATTGTGGCTTCATAGAATAGATTAGGCAGTATTCCTTCTGTTTCTATTTTATTGAATAATTTGAGGAGTGTTGGTATTAGGTCTTCTTTAAAGGTCTTTAAAATTTCACACTAAAGCTATTGGCCCTGGACTTCCTTATTTATATTTTTTTTTGTTGAGAGGATTTTAATGACTTCTATTTTCTTAGATGATATGGGGTAGTTTAGAAAATTTACCTGCTCTTGATTTAACTGTTGTACGTGATATCTTTCTAGAAAATCATCCATTTCATCTAGATTTTCTAGTTTGTTGAGTTTTTAAAATTTCCTCAGTTTCTGTTGTTGCTTCCTTTTTCATTTCTGATTTTCTTAATTTGGATACTATCCCTGTGACATATAGTTTGGCTAAGAGTTAACCTATCTTGTTGATTTTTCTCAAAGAACCAGCTTCTGGTTTTGTTGATTCTTTGTATCTTTATCATTGTTTGTATTTGGTTGATTTAGGGCCAGAGTTTCATTATTTTCTCCCTTATATTCCTCTTGTGTGTGTGTTTGTTTCTTTTTGTTATAGTGCTTTCTGGTATGCTGTTGAGTTGCTAGTGTAAGATCTCTCCAGTTTCTTTTTTTCCCACATTTTAAAATTTTATTTTGGATATTTGTTTACATTTAAGATGTGATCCCCTTTCCCCATTTCCCTCCCACCCAGGAAACCCTGATCCTATCCTCCCTCCTCCTGCTTCTATGAGGATGTGCCCCCACCCACTCTCCCACACAAACTACCCACATGGAAACTGAACAATGCCCTGCCCAATGATGACTTGAAAGGAAGAAATAAAGAAAGAAATTAAAGACTTTTTAGAATTTAATGAAAATGAGGACACATTATACCAAAACTTGTGGGACTCCATGGAGACAGTGCTAAGGGGGAAACTCATAGCTCTAAGTGCCTACAAAAAGAAACTGGAAAGAGCATACACCAATAACTTGACAGCACACCTAAAAGCTCTAGAACAAAAAGAAGCAAATACACCCAACAGGAGTAGACGGCAGAAAAATACCAAACTCAGGGCTGAAATCAACCAAGTAGAAACAAAAAGAACTATATAAAATATC